>NC_138543.1:1622973-1858436 GCF_964234715.1 Podarcis melisellensis
TACAGAACAACACACACTTTAAAAAGAAGGGGTAAACAATGGATTAATAAGGGGTAGAGACCTTTGGCTGGAACCCAAAGAAGTGAGGAAGTTGCGCAGCATCTTGTCATTTAAACCAGCATGCAACTCTGTTGAGTGAATGCTGCTGCTCATAATGCTTCCATCTTCACGACCACATGCTAGTAGTGTCAGAGGAACTAGATTAGAGTAATGCAGATCTTCAGAGGTGTGGTTCTATATGGTGCTTTGTTCTCCAGTTAAGTCCTTATAAACAGTTAGGCTGGGGTGGCTGAAATTATCCAATTAATGTGGTCACTGGCCATTGGAGCTCAGAATAATTTTCAAAATCTCCTTCAAAACCTCACATATATGGGGGGGGGGCACCAGGTGGAGCATTGGGAGATGGTCGACAATAACATCTCTCCGACCCACACGAGGTAAATTAAGAGGCTGCTATGGGAAGTATGCAGCCTTCCCGCCCCCCCAAGGAGATGGGGGGGACTGCCTTGCCAGCGGTGTCCATAACGCACCCCTTGGCACAAGCCCTCAATGAGGTTGGCTCTTCCTGACGCTGTCTCCAATCAGCGTGTGCTGGTTCGCTTTAGCTCGAAAATATAATTGGAAACATATAATTGGAAAGAAGCTAAAGCACATACATCAAGCAAAGTTCGGGAGATAAGACTGCTGATTAATGGATCTCTGTTACCGGAGCGACGGATGGGACAAATAAATCAAGTGATGAACCACCATTAAGAGACTGGTATGTTTGGAGTGGAACAGAAGGGGGGTGGAGGAAAAAACTTTGCTTTTCTTTGTCTTATGTGAATATTAATAACCCTCCACCCCAGAAAGAAGATCGTTGCATTTTATTAATCACAAACAGGAATTCAAGAACTGTGTGGAGTGGATTATAGATTAAAGAGATGACTGGTAAACAACGGAGAACGGAGGAAAATTTTATTACGCAGCTTTAAATGGCGTCTCGCTAAGACAGGCTTGTCTAAGAAAGACGGGGGAAGGAGGATCAGGATCATCGGAATGTGAATGATGATTGGAATGTGATCTTAACCTGACAGAGCCCTCCTGATATACTTGGCAAGCCTGAGAAAATTAAAGGACAGACCGAAGATAATTTTTTTATGGAAGTGTGGAATGGCTGTCCCTAAGTGATATGATCTTTGGAGAGTGTAAAACCCACACAGAGGATGTCTGTTTCCAACCCGCTTGTGAAGATTATCAGAGATCGCAAAGAAAGGAATATATGATTACAACAAGAAGATGAAGAAAGTAATAAAGAGACTATCTGGATAGAACTGGATAGAACTGTTTAATTAAAGCAGCAATATAAGTGATGCTTGGACCCCCGTTCGGAGCTTGATGTATGGGTACCCCCAACAAAATTTAAAAATCTGGCTGTATAATATGGAACTAATGTGATTTGGAAATAATGTGATTTGATTGGCCTGTTAATAAAAATTATTTTTTTTAAAAAAAAAAACCTCACATATATGTTGTCAGAAACAAAAGAGAATGGCACATTTACAGAGCTGGTAGCAGCCCTGGCATATTGCTAAGTAAGGATTAAACTATTTCTCCAAAATCATTTCACAATTAAGGTTTTCTTCTTCTGAATGGTACTGTGCTCTTTTTGCTGTTTTAGCCCCTTGCCTAGCACGAACCACATTTAATCCTATTGCAAACATGGTTGGAGGGTGGGCCTGAGGGAGACAGAGGGGGAGATGGCTCTTGCATACCAGGGCAGGGTATTATTGTTTCGCTATCTTGCCTTTCTAGACAACGGAAGCATACTTAAAGGAATGGCTTTTGCAGTTACCAGAAATGTTAATTTCACTCTGGTGCTTCAATTAACTTCTAAAAAGGATTTGTTTTGTCACAGAACATCATTCAACATCTCCAGCTGTTCTGTGCTCACCCAAGTTCAGACCACACGATACACATACAATACTATAAACACCAAAATGTTCAGTTATAACCATGCCTTAAAATGAAATAATGGCAGCTAAATGGAGGAACTGGTAGAAGAATATGGCAGTGACAATGAATGAAAATAGTTTGAAAATAGTGAATGAGATGGGCATGGTGCACAGAACAATGAGAACAGGATGCCAGTTCTTCTTTTTTACTACCTTCTCACTATGACATTTTAACAAAGTCCTGTGAAATACTTTCTAAACTGGTACCCGTGCTTAAAAAAATAAATATTTACTATTCCACTTAATTACATTCCTCCTGAGCTTGCTCAACAGTGCTAAAAATCCCATTTAAAACAGGAATTCATGTGACTATACATAAATTCTTCCCTTTCCCTCATGCTGCTATACAAAAGGCATATCTTTTCGTCCCTTCTTGAAAATATAGACATTTGTGCCACTGCAAGTTAATACAAAAAGGATACAGGTGAATGGTGAGCGTGTTAGCTAACTTCTTTTTACAATGATCAGGCAGAAGTATAGGGATGTGAGAAATCTGGGGAAAGTTGACGGCTACTTTGTTTTCAGTTTCTGTAGAGTAATACAAAGATGCCCTCACTAGCTGTCACAGCGATGGTACTGAGGTGGAAACCAGCATCGTCAAAACACCCTCTTTGTATGCATGTTATTTTGTTTCTCTTTCAAACCAATATATCCCTATTTTGAAAGGCAGATTTCTTAAACTGCTCACCCATTTATTTATTTTTAAAAATGTCTCTATAATTTTTCCTTCCCCCCTCCCCCTCCCATTAAGTGCAAATGCCAACTAGGTCAAGATACAGAACCTCAGTGCTTGACATTGACGTTATGAAAGTGCTAACTTCACTGTTGGCAGATGCCAGCTGTTGCTGACCTATAATGGTCTGAAGTTACTTCATTCTGCTAATGAAAAAACTGGAGAGCAGACAAGTCTCAGACAGTTCTTCTTGTTATGATGTACATATTATCTCTAACTATGCTTGCTCTCAAAGCTATGGAAGGCACCTGTTCTAGAGAGTCTTCTCATTGATAAGGTGTCCGACCTGTTCTCTGGTCTGGATGACTTGCTCCTCTGGAATGTACTTCGGAGGCTCGTTGCATTGCGCTGCCTGTCAAGTTTATCACTGATGGAGTAGCTTTTCTTTGTGTGTGCATACAACAAGTTGGACTCATCTGCAGAGTAACTGTTGGCCCTCTCTATTTTTGGAAGAGGGATATTGTTGGACAATGTTCTAGATGTATTGCTATCTTGAGATGACAAGGGAACTGCTTTTTTGTCTTTGGTTTCGGTATCCTCATTGTCAGAGCTTGGGTGACTTAGTTCCGCTTCCCGCTCTGGGTGGCAGCATCCTAAGTCATCAATTTTGTCTCCATGAACTCCAGGAAAACTCGACCTTTCTGCAATGGTTTGAGGAGCACTGACACACCTTGTATCAATGCAGTCTGTAATGCTTGTGTACTCTGCTGTTTTGACTGGCACTCCAAGGCTGCTGAAATAGCTCCGAGAAGGAGAGAACATGAAACTGTGAGATTTTACTATTGGTGCTTCCTCTAAAATAAATGGGGTTGTAGCCAGGTATCGGCTGCTTTTAGACCTCTCCAAAGTATGGTACATGGGAGGATCTGATTCCCATGGGTTTGAGCAATCTGCAATTTGTGAATAGTCTGAAGAAAACACTCTTGTTTCCATCGATTGGTCTTCATAATCAATACTCCTGCCAGAAATTCTATCACCTGGAGTACTGCTGACATAAGCACTACTGGAGACAACACTGGAAGCTATCTGAGCTTGGAGAGCTGGGTCTCCAGTCCCAAGGATGTTCATTGAACTGTCAAGGGGTTCTATGACAGACTGCAGCTCATCCATGGCTGAGACATAAATATCTATGCAAGAGGAAGGCCGTCTGGAGTCCGGGGCAATTGACAGAGTGCTTGTAGGCACTAAAGAAGGGATTTTTTGCTCTTTTGAGACAGAGTGAGAACTACTGGCACGGTGGAGGCTGAGGGACCTTTCTTTGAAAATGCTTTCAAATTTCTCCAACCCGCACTTGTCCTTCATGTTCACTGCATAGAAGGAGTGACTTCGCAAGCGGGGAATGACTGTTGGAGAGGTTGGTGACATGGACTCCTCCCCCGTGGGATCAATGCTTTCTTGAAGTTTGTATGTGTTTCCCTCCTGGCTGTTGAAGCTGCTCTGTCGGACAATGTAGGCTGTGTCAGTACAGTCAGAGGATGTTCGAGACCGTATCTTAGTGGCCTCCCCTCTGTCTAGGCCAGTAAGCTTATCTAAGGCTGTAGCCATTCGCCCTATCATGTCTTCCAGTTGAGCAAGCCGGATGTCTACAGTCTGAAGTGAAGCCTTCATGCAATGCTCTCGTTCATTCACTTCTTCTAATCGCATGGCCATATTCTCTACCCTACAAAAGAAAAGTAAAAAAGGAAGAGAGAGGAAAGCATAGTTAATTTCAGACTGAACAAATAGGTTAGTATGATTTACTAAACTTCAGGTTTCTTGCATCCAATTTAACAGAATGGGAATGATGGTGCTAACATTGAAAGATTTTGAAGAGATATGGGATTTATTAATGGATTGGTTACAGCTCAACCAACTAAATGATATTTTCAAAACAGATAAAAAGAAAGGTTTTAGTTATGAGATTTCAAGATTTCAAAAAGATCTGTTAGAAAACAATATTAAATCACTGTCGAAAATGTATACACTCCTCTTGGAATGGCATACAAAAGATGAACAGGTCAAGTTGGTAATGATACACTGGGCAAGGGATTTGGGGTATAATATTCAGATTTCAGATTGGGAAAGGTTACGGAAAACGGATTTGAAATTCATGGCATGTTGACTTCCGGGGCCGGCGTGAAGGGGAAGCTCCGCAGAAACGGGTCATCCGCTACAGTGAAGCGGAGACCCTTGCTGGAAAACCACAGGCAGCGTTAGCCTGTGGCCGTGGGACTCAGCGGGCACCATTTGCGCCCCCCGAAACGTCAAAGGAACCCCGTAAGGGGCTCCGGAGTGTGAAAGGGCTGGCGAGGTGCTGTGAGTCGATCGCTCTTTCTGCGAAGTGAAGCCGCGAAGCTGCTGTCGGTGAGCGCTGACCTTCTTCCTGGGACAATTCGGCTATAAAACAACTACCCGTGAGTAAGACGAAGTTTATTGACCTGGGGGCTAAATTATTGGAAATTCGGCACTCAAGCGGGAGGTGCAACCAGGAGGTCCGCCTCCCGGCTCTGTACAAAGACCCAGAGCAAAGATGTTTAACTTTCTAATGCCTTGGAAACTACGTCTTTAAAGGGCATTAATCTGAGCGTCAACTGAATTTAGCCTACTTTTTTACCCGTGGATTTTACCTTTTACTTGTGGATATATCCCTGCTTTCTTATGGATTTACAAAATCTCTGAGAGACCCCTGCAATCGGGCTGCCAGACTATTAGTGCTACAAAATTGCTAGAACTGTCAATTGGTTAGAATTGTTACAGTGGATTGCTACATTGAATTGCTATGCTGGAAACTCGCACCTTTTGAGACATTGTAAGTATTTAAGGTTCGCTCTGCAAAAGATTAAAGGACTAAGAAGGTTCTTAGGAATTGGAGGCTGTTTGACATTGATATTAATATTTGAGAGACTTTAAACAACTTGAAAAATTGTATGAACAGTAACTTTCTCTCTTGCAAGAAACAGATCCCCCTAGAGGAACATTGAAATTGTGCAACTGCTGGGGGATTTTTCCATTTAGGGACTTGTGGATTGCCATGGGAATTACTAATCGTGAGACTGACCTTGGCGCATAGACAGTGGTGGGATGAGTTGGAAAACAAGATCAGGCAAAGCCAAGACACAACAAACTACTATAACTTCACAGCTATCATCGGTTCCTATTGTCTCCGTGACACAACAGGAAGACTCAGAGCAAGAAAAGCAAGAAAGGCCTGAAGGAATGGCCACAGGTGGAGACACATCAGTATTAGATAAAATTCTTGGAAAATTAGATGATCTGTGTAAGCAAGTGAATGAACATTCATCTAAATTAGACCAAAATACAGCCAGTGTAAATAATCTGACTCAACAAGTCGGTTTAAATGCACAAGCTGTTGGGAAACTCTTGGAAACCACTACTGAAAACCGCAAAATTGCGGAAGAGGCCCAACGGAAAGTGGAGGCCGTGGAACGGGAAATAAAACCTATGCGTAAACAGATTGGTGATCATCAGGCATACCTGTCTATGGTGGAATTAAAAAGTAAAGAAAATAATCTGAGATTGAGGTCAGTCCCAGAACTTGAAAAGGGAGATCTAATTGAATATTTGACAAAAGAATTTGCAGAATTTTGGTCTTTGGAAGAAGATAAAGACTTTAAAATTGTAAGTGCATTTAGACTTGGAAAAGGAGGGAGGAAGGTAAAGTCTAGAGACTGCCTGATCTCCCTCAGAACGAAGGAAGAAAGAGATAAGATACTGAGTGCACATTTTCAAAAGACCTTAGAAATTCAGGATATTAACGTGGAAATCTACAAGGACATCCCGAAACACTTACTGGAACTTAGATCTGATTACAGAGATTTGGTGACACTACTGAGAGGCAACAGCATCATCTTTAGATGGGAGTTCCCCCAGGGACTATCTTTTACTTTCAGGGGGAAGAAAGTTAAAATCAAAACAGCTGAAGACAAGGAAAATTTTTTGAGCGACTACGGAGAAGACCTTCAGAAAGGGACTGGAGGTGAACTAGGAGCCTTAGGACCTGGACTACTAAGTTCTGTACCTACACCTTTGGGTTCTGTGGACTCTGAGAAAGTGATACCACCGCCAAAGGAAGAATAGATACACTTCAACATGTCTCTGCAACTACTAAGTTGGAACATTAATGGCTGTAACTCCCCGGAGAAAAGGAAGAAGATATTTCATTTATTAAAAAAGGAACAATTAGATCTAATTTGTCTACAGGAAACACATGTGATTAGGCTTCATAGGAAAGTCTTAATTAATAAGAGACTGAGTCAAGAATTTATTTCATCTGACAGAGTGAAGAAGAGAGGAGTTGTCATCTATGCAAGAGAAAGCCTATCACCAAAATTTCTTTTTAAAGATGAACATGGAAGAACTTTGGCAATTGAAATTCAAATACAAGGAGAAAATTTTTTGATCTTGGGAATTTATGCACCAAACGAGGGGAAGTCGGAATTTTACAAGAAGTTGCACGAGACAATGCTGGAGTATATTGACTACAATAACATCATTATCATGGGAGATATGAATGGGGTGGTATCTACGAATATGGATAAAGCACAAGGCCAAAATATAACAAAAGAGGGCAGACTACCAAAGACTTTTTTTGAACTAACTGACAATATGGACTTGATTGACATTTGGAGAACAAAAAACCCCCTAGGAAGAGAAGGGACCTTCTTTTCTGAAGCTAAAATGACATGGACAAGAATTGACCAAATATGGATAACTAGAGGACTGGCACCGAAGACTAGAAAAGTGGAAATCTGCCCAAAAACATGCTCCGACCATAATGCAGTAAAGATGGAAATGAGACTAACTACGACTGGTACCTTCAGATGGAGGATGAATGACACCTTATTAAGAGATCAAGAGATTGTTAAGAAGGCCCCAAAAACTTGAAGGACTATTTTGAAGTAAATCTCAAAACTACAGTGGAAAAAAGAATAATCTGGGACGCAAGCAAGGCAGTTATGAGGGGGTTTCTGATACAGCAGAATGCAATAAAGAGGAGAGCTCAAAATGAGAAAAAAGACAGAGTCTTGGAAAAAATAAAAGAAGGAGAGAAAAAGCTAAGATCGAAACCAAAGTCACAGGAGATCTTGAGAGAAATTAAATTATATCAAGTACAATATATGAAATTAGTAAACAAGGAAGTTGAATGGAAAATTAAGCAAATGAGGCAAAAAACTTTTGAATCGGCAAATAAATGTGGAAAACTGCTGGCATGGAAGTTGAAAAAAAGACAGAAGTTGAACACGGTCACCAACCTTGAGATAGAAGGGAGAAACATACAGAATCCTGTGGAGATTAGAAAGTGCTTCCAGAGATACTTCAACAACAACAATATTTTATTACGGCCATAGGCCCATACAGGTAAAAACAACACATAAATAACAGCTTGTGCACGTGGGGAAAAAAAACAGCCGCTAAAACACCACAGTAGCAATAAAATACTATAAAATAGAATGGCATACTACGCCTTAGTTAGCTTGTAGTGCTCCTTGGCGTCGCTTTTGGGTAAGGACAGCGACCAGGAACCTAGCCACATTCAGGGTCGTATGGGTATCCTTATCCTGCAAGATTTGAGCAAGGTGGAATTTTGGTGGGGTACCCTCTAGTTTCTGTATGATTGATCCCAACAAATTTGCCCGTGGCACATTGAACAGGGGGCAAGTGAACATGATGTGCTGGAGCGACTCCGGCGTCTCTTTATCACATTCGCACGTGGCGGGGGGTTGGCCCTTTGAGAATCTATGTCTCAGGACGTTAGAGGGAAAAACGTTGAACCTCGCTTTGGTGAAGGCCAGTCTATGGGCAACAGTCGAAAGGGAGGAGAGGTATGATGGAACACAGTAAGTTAAAGTGATACCAATGTTCTGGGGCGAACAAACACCTCCCCCCAGCATATAATTTCGCTGTAGATCGATGTCATCCAGTCTTTGGCGGATCAGTCTTTGAGCAGTAATTTGGTCTAGTTTTAGGGAATCTGAAGGAGAGATTCCATAACTCAAGAGTTTGGCATGAATTCTACTAGTCCAAAGGCTAGAGAATTCATCTCACCATAAGCATTGGACAAGGTAGTGGTTTGGTAATCTATGCCACAATGATAACCAATAATTGAAGACTTGCTTCCACAGGCAAGTTTCTAAGGATGCGATCTTCAGTTCTAGTCACATGGCTGCGTTGCTTACGCACAGGGGGAGCATTAGGAGCCGACGCAGGAATTGATTTTGCAGTGTCTCAAGAGGAGCAAGATCTGTCATCACGGCCCAAAGCGGGGCAGCATACGCAAGCACGGCAACCACTTTTGCCTTGAACACCTTTAGGGCCGAGGGAACATGCAAAGCTCCATCCGAAAAAAAGAATCGGAGGAGCGCATAAGACAGAGTTTTGGCCTTGTTAAGTAGGTGTTGAATTTGAGCTTTCCACCCCAAATTGTGTTGAAAAATAACACCTAGGTATTGAAATTTTAGGACTTGCTCTATTTTTGCCCCACCAAGCTTCCATTCGTATAATCTCCGGCTTCTGGAGAAAATCAGAATCTTGGATTTAGCATGGTTGATGGTTAATTGGTTGAGTTGACAATACGTGGCAAAGATCTTCAAAGCTCTGGTTAGTCCAACACGTGTATAGGATAGAATTACCGCGTCGTCCGCATATAAAAGGAGTGGGCAGCGGTAGTCCGCAAGTCTAGGCGCGTGTGTACTTGGAGATGAGTTAACTAGGGGTGCTCGCATGTTGCTGATGAATAGGCTGAATAGACAGGGAGCCAATATGCATCCTTGGCGCACACCCTTGTTTATTGGTATCGAATTTGTGAGGTCGCCCGCAGGAGTAAGTCTCACTCTAGCAAGGGTACCTTCGTGGAGCTGACTTATAAGCCATAGGAGTCTTCTATCGATGCCCTGTTTCGCAAGTTTCTCCCATAGAATATTTCTAGGAACGCTGTCAAAGGCTGCCTTTAGGTCTAAGAAGGCAGCACAGAGGTAGCCCCGGGGGGGAGAGGAGTACTTTCGTGCCAGATGGTAAAGAACTATCGCATGATCGGTTGTAGAGCGTTTAATTCTGAACCCTGCTTGTTCGTGGCCAATCTGATTAGTCTCATCTACCCATCGCAATAGTTTAGTCAGCAAAAAGCTGGCATAAATTTTCCCTATAATCGAAAGGAGGCTGATGTTACGGTAGTTTTCCGGCTCCATTGGAGAACCTTTTTTATGAATTGGTACTATAATGGCCTCCTTCCATATTTTAGGGATGAGGCCAGAAGCGTTGATTGCATCGAAGGTTTTGGCCAAGATGCCAGCCCACCATTTTGGGTGTAGTTTAATGGCTTCAGCAGGGATCAGATCGGGCCCTGGGGCTTTACCCGGTTTCAGCTGAGCTATTAGCTTGGCTATTTCGTCAGGTTCGGTGGGAGGCCAAATAGGTAGGTGGGTAAACAGATGCGTCAGGTGGTCGGAGGGAGCATCTGCCTGTGAGAAGCATTTCTTCAGGAACAATTCCCATGTCGGTGCAGGGATGACTGCCCTTGGGTATTTCCTCACCCTTCTGTTGATCAAAGACCAGAATTCCCTGGATCTGTGTGATTTTGAAGCAGTAATCAAAGCCTGCCAGCGATTGTGTTGCCACTCACGTTTGGCAATTTTCTGCGTGCGTTTGTAAACTAGCTTGGCTTGTGCATAACTAGCTGGCAGAGTAGCTGCATCGGAGGTCTTATATACATTATATATAGCACGGAGGCGCTGTCTTGCTTGTTTACACTGAGAATTATACCAGGGGGCACCGTAAGTATATTCATTTCGATTTAATATTTTGGGTGGTAACCTGAAGAAGGACGTAAGATCAGTCGTATGATGGTGGAAGCATTTCAGCACTATGCTATGCTCGTCTGAGGCAGAGCCTATGTTAGGATGGGGCCCGAGGATTACTTTTTGAAAGAATTCCTGGTACCTTTGAGCCTGGGTCTCCGACCATTTGATTCCTCTTACTTGGAGAGATTTGTTGGTTACCATCTGGGTCGCATGTCTATGAGCCTCCGACTGCCAGTTCAGGGAGAGCTTGGCTACAAGGGGAAGATGATCACTAGATTGTATATTCTTGATCTTAAAGGTGGAAATGCACTTAAGTAGATCCCTGGAGACCAACAGGTAATCGAGGACGCTGTTTGATTTAACGCTCAGGTGGGTAAAATCCCCAGGAATGTCAGGGAGACATGTGCCATTTAAGGGGACCAGATTTAAACGGATGGCCATTTGATAGAGGAGTACTCCAGCCTCATTTGCTCTGTGGTCTTTAGAAGTTCTCCTCATGATATGTTCCAGATCATAATTATCAAGGTTTGGAGTAACCCACCATTTGACTTTGGTCAGCGAGTCCCAGTTTGCTGCTGTGCGGGCGTTAAAATCGCCACCTATTATGGCCGGGGTATTAGGAAACTTAACATAGCATGAGAGCAGATGCTCTTCTAGCGAGCCCCATTTAGAGCCAAGTTCGGGGGAAGAACCCCCAGGTGGCAAGTAGACATTTGTGACTAGAAGTGAGATCTTTCCCCCCGCAATCAGCCCGGTAAGGGCGTAAGGAGGCAAGGCCTGTACTAGGGTAAGTTTAGAATGTAGGTTGAGGGAGATGCCTATTATTAGGCCCCCTTTAGGGCGGCCTCCTTTCAGGGAGGGGCAGGCAGGGAGTTCTAGAAGCTCAAAGCCATTTAGGACAATTTTCTCTACTTCCCACGATTCTTGGAACAAGATGATATGAAACAGGTTAATATACTCCAAGAATTCTGGATCAAGTTTTTTTCCCCTCCAGCCCGCAATGTTCCAGCTGAGGACTGATAGGGGGGAGTTCCTGTTGTGTCCAATTCGCTGTCATTTCAGGGAGAGATGTGTGTCCTTAGGGGGCAGGGCAGACCCCACAAAAAAGTCAGTTATTTTACTTTGCATGGCTGGCACCTGCTGAGGGTACCTAGTCTTGAAGTTGGTAGTGAGGTGTTCTGACTGGTGTAGCAGGACGGGTCTCCTGCTGGCTGACCCAAGGGCGGACACTTCAGTGGGAAACTCCACAGGATTTGCTGAGACTGCCCCACCGCGAGGTCTAAAGATCGCCGATGAAACCATTTGATTTATATGTCCGGCCGGGTCTTCAATCAAATCCGGGCCATTTTTGGATGTAGGTGGAACACTCCCCTGGCCTGGTGCTATCGAAGATACTGGGGATGCTTGGCGTACTGGTACCGTTTGTATGTCGGGTCTATGCCGCTCAGGGGAATATGAGGACTCCAGTTCCGGCATTGATGGATTAGTTGGTAAGGAATTGTTTTGGTGGAAGGAACTCTGGGCTACACTCTTCAGCGGGGAACTCTTGGAGGGTGAGTCAAAATTTATCAAGAGTAGAGATGGGGGGCCTACTTGTGAGACGAAACCTGGATCTGCCAAGCATCGGTGGGCTTTGCCCTCAAGTGGGGGAGGCATGGGTTTAGGAACTGGACTAAGGTAAGGAAGACTTCCTGCTTCCTTAAAACACGGCACCGAAGAGCTGGCAGGATTATCCTGAGAAGTGAGCAGGACTTTTCCGTTCTTCTGGACATGTATGAGCTGATGATTAAGTACTTCTAGTCTATCAATTATTTCTTGTTGTTCCCTCGGTGGGAGGTCGCCAAAGGTGGCTAAAAGCTCTCTTTCCTCCGGCGGGGTCAGAAGATTACTTGTGCCAGTAGGTTTCTTTAGAGCTCGTGGGGGCGTATAGTAAGTCCAGTTTCGGTGCGGATGGATATCCTCCGGGAGAGGAGGCTCGATGTCCCGAGGTGCTCCCGACCTCTCCGCCAGAGTCCGCTCCTTGCCGTGCCCGGCGAGTAAAAGGGGGTGGATCTTACTATCCATAAAAACTCTTGTTGGGGTGATATCGTACCTAGCCAAGAGTGATTTCTGCCTGATGATAGCTGAAGGGATCCTTGGAGAGTAAAACGCAAGCATCACTTTCTGTGGCCTGAAGTGCTGGTTCAAAGGTAATACTGCAATGAGATCACATTGTGTGGTTTCTATGTTTAGGAGATTGCTTAGATGCTTTTTGACCCCATCCAGAGTGAGCCACCTTGCTGACCCTGCTCCAATGTTTAGGCAGATTTTCTTAGGTTGCAGGGACAATGCTTGATGTTTCAGTGCAGGGTTTGGTCTGTATTTAGGAATCACACTTCCTTTTTTGGTTGAGGATAAGGTTCTCCGGAACTTCAATTCCCCCGTATCTACCGATGGCTTAGGCTTTGACCAGAGGTTATCAATTTTCTGTTCGAGGTTACATAGCTGGGAGGATAGCACATCAATCTTCTTGAATATGCAATTAAGGGTTCTGACCACAAGATGGAGATGTTCATGTTGTTCTTGTCTTGCGCAGTCCTCAGTTCCGGTGTTTTGTACCACCTTCAGTGGGACACTCCTTCCTCCTCCAAGCTTGCCGTTTGCAGTTTTAATCTGAGGTGAAAATAATTCCTCTGGTGTTGACATTGTTTCTGGGGACATTAGAGGGTAGAAACGGTTCTGGGTTTTCACCCTATAGCAGTGTTCTGTGGGGTCACTCCATTTGCCAGACACGGGGGGGTCGGTTTTTGATTGTTTGGCTCTTGGGGAGGGCAAAGCCTCGTCACAGTCTCTTAGGCGTTTGCCTTGACCCATCGTTATGAGTCGTTTAAAATGAGTCGTTTAAAATGAGTCGTTTAAAATAGCAGTGGTTAAAAGGTGATAAAAAGTAATAGAAATAGCAATACAGCTGAATGTGAGCTGGCGGGAAACCAGTGAGTCGAAGGCTGCTTCCAAGGCTGCCGGAGAATACAATTATCTTCTCATTAAAGCTGATTTACGATGCAGGCTTCACAGTTATCGGCAATGTGAACTCCTGGCATGGACTCCAACACCCTGGTACAGTCTTCAGCAAGAACTTGAAAGGCTGGGAGCCGCAACACAAATTTAAGGAGGATTCAAGATGAGCTCCGGCAAATGCGTCTTACCTCATCGCCATCTTGGAAACGCCCCCCGAGATACTTCAAACAACTTTATACACAGGGGCCGCAGAAAGAGATTGCTATAGACCAATTTTTAAGAACTAATGGATTACAAAAATTATCCCAAGAAAATAAGACAATATTGAACTATGAGATAACGGAACAGGAGATTGAAGGTGCCATTAAGAACATGCAATTGGGCAAGTCTCCAGGGCCGGACGGGTTAACCTCCAAGTACTATAAGACTTTGAAAGACTATTTAATTCAATCACTAAAGGAAGTGTGCAACGAGATTATGGAGGGGGAAAAGGCACCGGAGTCGTGGAAAGAAGCTTTCATCACACTCATACCAAAATCCGAAGCTGAAAAGACACAACTTAAAAACTACCGTCCCATATCCCTGTTAAATGTGGATTATAAAATTTTTGCAGATATTTTAGCCAACAGACTGAAAAGAGTGTTAAATGAAGTAATACATAAAGATCAGGCAGGCTTTCTCCCAGGCAGACATTTGTCTGATAACACAAGGAACATTATTGATATATTGGAGTTATTGCAGACGAATACTAATACAAAAACAGTGTTAATTTTTATTGATGCGGAGAAGGCCTTCGATAATATTTCTTGGAGTTTTATGAAAAAAACCTCAAGGGAATGGGTGTGGGACGAGGGTTTGAAAATAGTATAGAAGCAATCTATTCGGAACAAAAAGTAAAATTGATAGTTAATAATGTGGTGTCAGAAGAGATTAAAATTGAAAAAGGAACACGACAGGGTTGCCCTATCTCTCCATTGCTATTTATTTCGGTCCTGGAGGTGCTCTTGAATATGATTAGGAAGGACCAGTTGGTTAAAGGTGTTCAGGTCGGAGCCAAGCAATATAAACTTAAAGCCTTTGCAGATGACCTGGTTTTGACGTTGCAGGAGCCAGAATCTAGTACGAAAAGAGTTTTAGAACTGATTCAGGAATTTGGTCAGGTGGCAGGACTTAAATTAAATAAGCAAAAAACCAAAGTATTGGAGAAAAATATGATTTTTACGGAAATAGAAAAGCTTCAGAAAGAGACAGATTTAAATGTGGTGAAGAAAGTGAAATACCTAGGGATAAATATGACAGCCAAAAACCTGAACTTATTTAAAGACAACTATGAAAAACGTTGGTCAGAGGTAAAAAAAGATCTAGAAGTATGGTCAAATTTGAAGCTCTCCTTGTTGGGCCGAATTGCTGCTATAAAGATGAATGTATTGCCAAAAATGTTGTTTTTGTTTCAGACCTTGCAGATTGTGGACAGGATGGACTGTTTCAAGAGGTGGCAGAGATATATTTCTAAATTTGTCTGGCAGGGCAAAAAGCCCAGAATAAAATTTAAAATACTGACTGATGCTAAAGAAAGAGGGGGGTTTGCCCTGCCAGACATGAAACTATATTATGAATCAGCAGCTTTTTGCTGGCTACTTCTTGAAAACACTGACATTCTGGATTTGGAAGGGTTCAACAATGCGTTTGGGTGGCATGCATATTTGTGGTATGACAAGGTTAGAGCTCATAAAGCATTTAAGAACCATATTGTCAGGAAAGCAGTTTTTAATGTCTGGACAAGATACAAAGATTTATTAGAAAACAAGACCCCAAGGTGGATGTCACCTATGGAAGCTAAGGCCCTGAAAAGACTCAATATGGAGGCCAAATGGCCGAAATATTGGGAGATACTAGAACATGATGGAGATACATGGAGATTGCAGAGTTTTGAGAAATTAAAAGACAAAGTGCAAGTTTGGCTACACTATTATCAAATCAGAGAGGTCTTTAATATGGATAAGAAAATAGGTTACCAGGTGGAAAAATCGAAATTAGAAACGGAATTGTTAGAACCTAAAACTAAGGTATTGTCAAGAATGTACAACTTGCTGTTAAGGTGGAATACTCAGGATGAAACGGTCAAATCAGCTATGATTAAGTGGGCACAAGACATCGGTTATAACATTATGTTTGCTGACTGGGAACGGTTATGGACCACTGGTATGAATTTCACGGCATGTAATGCCTTGAAAGAAAATATTATGAAAATGATTTATAGGTGGTACATGACACCAGTCAAGCTTGCAAAGATATATCATGTGCCTGACAATAAGTGTTGGAAATGTAAGGAAACTGAGGGAACATTCTTTCACCTCTGGTGGACATGCCCCAAGGTTAAGGCCTTCTGGGAAATGATCTATAATGAACTGAAAAAGGTATTTAAGTATACCTTTCTTAAGAAACCAGAGGCCTTTCTTTTGGGCATTGTTAGCCAGAAGGTGTTAAAGAAGGATAGAACCATTTTTATGTATGCAACAACAGCAGCAAGAATACTCATCGCAAAGTACTGGAAGACACAAGATTTGCCCACCTTGGAAGAATGGCAGATGCAACTGATAGACTACATCAGTGTTTCCCAACCGGTGTTCCGCGGCACACTAGTGTGCCGCGAGATGTTGCCTGGTGTGCCACGAGATGTTGCCTGGAGGGAGGCGGGCGAGGGCGTTTGCTTCCCGGAGGACGGAGCGAGGGCGCCCCCTGCTGGGCCAGGGCTCACTCTCCCCAGAGGGTAAATCTGGATCAAATGGGGCGAGGGGCGGGCAGAATTCTGGGGGCCACTGATGCCCTACAGACCCCCCCAAGTCCTCCGGGGCGCGCGCTCTGCTGGGCTCTTTTCGGTCATCGTGCTTGTGGGAAGCCGCCCCTTCCCTGGGCGACGCGCCGCCTCGCGACTCCGGAGTCAGTCCCGCGGGCTCTCGGAGGGACTCGCGAGCGACGGCGCGGCGGCTCCGGGGCGCGCTCAGCTGGGCCGCCGCGCGCCCCCGCGCAGCCCCTGCTGCAGCTGCCCGGCGTGGAGCGCGACGCGGAGCTGGCCGGGCTTGGAGGCGCCCAGGTAGGGCCGAGCTGGGCGGGGGCGGGGAGGTCTCGGTCTGCTGCGGGCGCAGGAGGGCGAGCGGGAGAGGGGGAGCCGTCGGGTCTCCTGGAAGGAAGCGAGGCGGCGGCTGAGGGGGATGCAGCCCCGTCCCCAGCAACAGGCGCTCCTCGAAGTGAGGCCACAAGTCGGGGCTCGGACAGGGCCTGGAAGCAGCGGCTCCGGCTCTTGGGAGCGGAGAAGGGGACTTCGAAAGCGGCCTGGAGGAGAAAAGCCCCGATGCAGCGAGAGCGGGGAGCGTGCTGCCTTGTCCAGGCCTCCTCGCTTTGTGCTGTCCGCTGCCGGGAGCAGGACACGGGGGCTCCTCGTTCGCATGCTTTCCCGGGTGATCGGTGAGGGTTAGGGTTAGGGTCCCTCAGTCCCTCGCTTTGCTGCCTCCTCCCCCCCACCCCCAAAGCTTGGAGGTTCCCCGGCAAGGGGGAGGGAAAAAAATTGAAAGTTACACTTTCGTGCGTCCCTCCCGGCGTGACGCTGCGCGCTGACGTCACGGGGCTGTAATGGTAGTGTGCCTCGATATTTTTTTCATCAAACAAGTGTGCCTTTGCCCAAAAAAGGTTGGGAAACACTGGACTACATGGAACTGGCAGAAATGACTGGCAGAATCCGAGACTTGGGAGAAGAACAAACAGAAGAAGATTGGAGGAAATTTAAAGATTATCTGCAAAAATATTGTAAACTATTTGAATGTTAAAACGATGCAGGATATAGAGATAGTGTGGCATTAGTGACAAAATTGAAAGTAACGTGCAAAGATGTTGTATAAGTAACAAGTAAAGAAACATAGCAAAATTAATCAATGACGGGGATTAGAAGATAAGTGGTTAGCAGCGGCAATGGTTAATTTAAAAGAAATTAAGTAACATTAAGATCAGTCAAAATAATGGAAGAGTTTGCTGAAACTAATTTGGAAATTGGAATACAGGAAAGGGAGATGTGAGGGAGTCGGGAAAGTAAGGTACATGAAATTAAGAATTGAACTTATATATTTTTCTTTGATTTTTATGTGTTATATTGTTTATTGTCTGTTATTGTGTTGTGTTGTTTTGTTTGTTATGATAAAATCTGTTAAAACCCTAATTTTTTTTTTTAATGAAATTCACAGCATGTTGTATGCTGCAAGAAAACTATATGGAAATGATGTACCAGTGGTAAACTAGCAAAAATGTATAAAACAAGTACAAATACCTGCAGGAAATGTAAAGAAAAAGAAGGTACCTTTTATCATATGTGGTGGTCATGTAAGGTAATAAAGGCTTTCTGGGAGATGATCTATAATGAACTGGAAAAAATGCTTAAAATAACCTTTGTAAAAAAATACCTAGCAGCTTTTCTATTAGGAGTTATAGGTACCAACATCCCAAAGGACCAGAAAAGACTTTTTATGTATGCGAGAACAGCAGCACGGATGCTACTGGCTCAGAGATGGAAAGAAGAAAGAGTCCCTACCAGAGAGGAATGGCAAGCTAAGCTGCTAGACTACGCTGAAGTGGCAAAGCTGACCAGAAAGCTCAGGGACCAAGAAGACAAGAAACTGAAGAAAGGATGGGGAAAGTTTACAATTTATTTAGGAGACCACTGCAAGCAGATGACATTAGCAGGATTTTAATCCCACTTGTAATGTAACAAATATTATGGACAATATGGATAAATGCAAAACATAGACTATGAAATAATACGCAGCTGGAAATGTTGACAATAGGACCCATGGAGGGGATGGGGGGGGAAGTCCCAAGATTCAAAGTAATCTCTTTTTATGGATATTTATTTGACATTGTAATTAATTTGCATTTGTAAAATCAAATAAAAATGATTTCAAAGTAAAAGATTTGATATGGGCAGGGGGGGGGGGGGAGAGAAAGAGGAATTTGGTGCTTTGCAAAAAACCACCAAACAAACAACCCTCTCATGTTTGCTTATCCAGATATCCCCCGGGGTGTGTGCCTTCTGGATTTGTGTCTTGTTGTCCAAACTGGAATTGGGAAGGTGGTCGCTCTCCCACCTGCGAGGACCCTGCATTTCTCAGGACAGACCTCCTGCCCCTCCCAGTCAGATACAGAAACATTGCTGGCAGCCAAAATCAAACCCCAAGCTCTGCAGAAGGAGAGCCAGCTCTTGGGTGGCCTTTAAAAGCCTTAAGGGGGAAAACTAAGTATGATGGACCTGCATTCTGTGCCCTTAGAACTGAAGCAGCCAGCTGGGTCCAGGGCAAGACAAAGCTTAGGAGGACGTGGTTGGTTCTTTGGGAACCAGGAACTCTCTTCCTAATGACTGGGGAGAACAATCCCACCAGTGGGAAGAGTAGAGCAAGGGCCGATGGTGAGAGAGGAGGAGCCAAACGCCACTGCTTTTGGCTCCGCCCCTGGTTCCTCCCGAAACAGGATGTGAGGTCGTGTATACGTTGCACATTGAACACTTGTCGTTGGGCCGCTGCAATGTTTAGCATGAGTTGACACGTCTGACTCAAAATGTTGCATTATTTTACAACAAACTGATCTGTATAACTTTTATATCTTTATAATGTAAGGAGATGATGTTCAGAAAAGTGAACTGATAAGAAAAAAATCCAGAAGACTGATGCTTATGCAGTCAAGCATAAATAATTTTACCATTTCTGCATACTGGTTAAAAATTTCATTTTTAAATATTTCATATTTAATTTTAATGGCTGAGCTACACCTTTAAATTATGAATATACATATGTTTGGAAGCCTCAGGATGTGCTACAATATTTATTAATCTACTTATTTAGGAGAAACTTAACAAAAGAAATGAATAAAAAATATGATTTACAATTTTTTTAACCCTGTTTTTTAATTTTTTTAAATCTACCCTAGTTTCTTGACAGTAAAGCCTTGTTTAAAGTTTTTTTCCTTTCAAAAGTAACAAATTTCAAAATATACACTATGTAAGAAACCAAAATGAAAAATCTTTCACCTTTCAGAGGTAACTCGGATTCTTTCATCATTGGACGAATTGAATCTATCATCTTTCTCTCTGAAATACTCTTCTATACATTGTTCTTCAAAATCATGAACTTTTTTCAGTTCATCATCAGTTATAAAAAGCTCTGTAGAAGACATATGAGGCAATGACAAAGCAGCAGTTAAAAGCAGTTAATTAGCTATCATCACAAGGTTTTGAAAGGCACTGCCTATTTTGTGGCTTTAAAATTGCATATCCCCCCGCCCCCTGCCCCCACAAAGAAATCACATTTCAATCATTTTCAGGTTTGTAACATACATACGGTACATATTTCCATACATATTTCAAGTGCCACACTTCATGCAGGACATGGTGGCTTTCAGTTTCAGGTTACAGACGCTTCAGGTTACAGACTCTGGTAACCCAGAAATAGTGCTTCAGGTTAAGAACTTTGCTTCAGGATGAGAACAGAAATTGTGCTCTGGCAGGGCGGCAGCACTGGGAGGCTCCATTAGCTAAAGTGGTGCTTCAGGTTAAGAACAGTTTCAGGTTAAGAACGGACCTCCGGAACGAATTAAGTACGTAACCAGAGGTACCTCTGTACACTCTTTGTGCTCGTGTCCTTGTCAAACCAAAAGAGATAAAAGGAAGAATATGTTGCCTCATGTACAGGGTTAGCCAACCTTTTAGTTTCCAGGTGTTGTAGGGCTCCAGCTCTGACCAGGAACTAGGGAAACCAGAGGCGCCATCTTGTGAGGGAGATGCTGTGTGTGTGATGTCACGAGTGTCTCTTACAAGCTTTTTGAAGTTTGGGAGTGCCCCACAACAAATATTGGTGCCCCCAAAAGGGTTTGGCCCCCAGGAGTTGGCACCTGTTCAGGGAAGTTTTTAATGTTTGAAGTTTTATTCTGTTTTTAGTTCTCTGTTGGGAGCCACCTAGAGTGGCTGGGGATACCCAGCCAGATGGGCGGGGTATAAATAATAAAATTATTATTACCTCTGATGGAAACTGTAATCCAGCAACATTTGAAGGGCACCAAATTGGCTCTCCTTGCTCTCAGCTGATTATTACTGCACACAAAAGCAGCTGTGTAAAGAAACGCCTGAGCAGTTGAGGACTGTGATGCCCGTTTCCCCACTAGTCAGGGTCCTTTGGCTACCCTACTAGTGTGACAGAGCCACAAAGGGCCTTGGCAACATCTAGCTCCGGTAGTCACATTCCTGCCAAAAAAGAAGGTTTTGGTGCAATGGCAAAAGGTCCCCAAAGAGGAGTCCTTAGGTAGGGAGTTTGAAAGCCAGGGCAAAGTGACAAAGAAGACCTTCTCCTGCATTGATGCATTTCAAAGGCGATTATACTCACTCTAATGTGTGGGATGCCATTGAAAAGTATTTGGAGATTGCAACTGGCCCAAAATGCAGTAGTCAGGCAAGAGTTCTAAAATGCAACGGGCTGAAGTTCTGTTTTTTACATTTAAAGCTCTAATGGTCTGGCACCAGGATATCTGAAGGACCATCTCCTATTCAACACCATATACGTATGCACTGAAGCGATCTTTGGAGACCGTTCTGGGTCTTCCATGCAGTAGGCTGCTGTGTGGGACACAGCCTTCTCAGCAGTGGCACCTACATTGCGCAGCTTGCATAGCTCTCTCCCAGCTGGGTCTTGCAAGACTAATTGAGACTTGTTTCAGGGAGCATTTGAGATAGCCAATATGAACTTTTGCTCAATGAACTGTCATCCTATTGCTGCTTTTGTTTACATAGTTTGATTGCTTTTTTATTTGACTGTTTTATATATTGCTACTAAGCCACCATTTGGATCAGGAGAGACACCATGCTTCACTGGCAGATCCCATGCTTTTCATGCAAAAAGCTCCCAGTTCAATGCCTGCCATCTCCAGTTTAAAGGATCAGGTACCAGGTGATGGAAAATATTTTCTTTTAGAAACCCTGGAGAGCTGCTGCTAGTCAGAGTATACATTATTGAACCAGATGGACAGATAACCTGACTTTGTATATTTCTATGGCTGCCAACCCTACAAACTGCAGAATATGTCCTTTTGTGATCCTGCCAATGGGTGTGTCCTGTCATGCAATCACTCCAGATAGGGCCTTCTCTGTGGTGGTGGAATCCTGTCTGTGGATCTTAGAAGTGCATCAGTTTTTGTTGCCAACTCAAGATGCACCTCTTTGCTCAAACTTTGTGTTGTTTTTGGCATCTATTAACACCAGAAATTGTAAACTTCTGGTTTATCTAATAGCTATGGGTTATGGGTAGTATTTTTGTGATTTTATTGTGAATTGCCCTGTGATGCTAACTGAATTAAGAGCAATTTCTAACAGGAAGGAAGGAAGGAAGGAAGGAAGGAAGGAAGGAAGGAAGGAAGGAAGGACGAAGGTGGCATTTTACAGCTCCTAGTGCATGGGAAGGGAAAGTACATCAAACGAAGGTATATAAAACAAATGAAGTGCTAATGCCCTTGCTATGATTCTTGACTGCTCTCCAAATCAAGACAACTAAGCAGAGCTGAGTATATTTTCCATATGTTTATTGTATCTATGACGGAGAAGATGAATTAAACTTACTCAGTCCATAGTCCGTTTCATCAGGGTCGCTATCATGCTTCCGCCATCGACAGCATATGTGCTGAAATATCATAGTCATGTGACTGAAGATGATGAGCGGAGGGGGCAAGACTGGTCTTTCATGGAATGTCATAATAAGCTGATACCGCTGAAACTTCCATACTTGGTTAGATATCGATTTAACTTCAAAAAAGGTGTTGCTGAAGCAGAAGGAGAGGAAGAAAATGCCTTCTGATAAACAGAACTACCATCTAAAATTTCACATGCAATATAGGGGCCATTCCATACATTACACAGCCCCAGACATGAGTGTATACTCAGCAGGGATCTGCAGCTACTCATGGCTCTCTGGTAGATGTACCAGAATAGTGGCCTTTTAAAACACTTGTTCGCTTTATTCACATGTTATAATGTTAGTTTCATACTTTAAAAGAATCTTAGGGCTACATCTACAAAAGTAATTTCATGATAAGGCAACAGAAACAAAAACTTGTTGTATACCTAAAGCTTCTTAAATACAACTGTTAGGCCACCCACTTCAAAGACATTCTTTTTGCCACATTAAACTGTTTTTTTACATTATCTGGTGAGGACAACAGCAACATTACTCCTAGCTGTCATGTTCCCAAAATAACACAGGAAGCTTGGAGCTTATAGGAGAAGCTCACTCAAGAGCTCTCAGAAAAATGAGATAAACCTGGCATGGAAAGGGGCCACAGCATGGGCTCTTCCCACATGTGCCACCATCATGCTCAGCAGTGTTGGAAAGAGCAGAGCACTAATGCTCCCAGACCACCAATTCTGGGACAAGTAAAAAACTCACAAAACAGCAGTGCAACAGTTCTTAAGAGGTCCATTATTGCCTAGTCCACAAAGTTTACAGAGTAAGCTGAGCTGCTTCCAGGTTTGAGGGGCCCTCAGCTAAATGCCCTCCATGGGTCCAGGCAGCAGCGACAGGTGGCAACAAGGGGCAATTTAAATAGAGTGTATCACTCTGGTGCATTGTGGGAAATGGCAGCTCATGGTCATGAACTGGGGTCAACACTGGTTCATGCTCTTGGCTGGTGTGGGGCTCTGAAAGAAGCCCAAGGATGCTGTTGCTGGTCCTGGATGCAAGCAGCCTAGTAATAGTAATAGTAATACTTATACCCCATCCATCTGGCTGGGTTCCCCCAGGCTATGTGGGTGGGGGGCACTTTGGCTCATAACATGCACTGTACATGAGCAGTGAGGATTTTAGCTTCCTCCTAGAAACCAGTCCTCATCTCCCCCCATGAAGTGGCTCCTGATATTTTTCTTTAACGTAGCCCCAAGGCAGCTCCAAACTGACCAGACTGGTGCAGGAAGGGGGCAGGCTCAGTCTTTTCCTAGGAAGCCATCTCCTGCCCACCAGAATATCCCTCAGTTGCTTTTTGTATCCCCCACGGAAAGGAAAAGCAGCTGGGGAGGCAATTTTGACCAGAAAAATGGCTAGCGGGAGAAGAGCAGCAGCTCAGGCTTGGAGTACAGAGGGGGAGACCTCTGCTTGGAACTCTGGAGAACGGATGCCCATCACTGTAAAATCTGACGTAGATAGACGAGGAGTCTAACTTAATACCAGGCGGTTTCCTGTGTATTCAGCTGATTTGATGAAATTCGAAGCAATTTGGGGCTCTAAGGAAGTTGTAAAATACAATAAAATGGGAAGATACATATTTCCTATGTCTCCTGCATCTTATCTAGTTATCCACGTGGAAGGTTGCTAGGTCAGATCCCTGTTTCTGACCAGAAGAGAACTCTCTGAACTATTAAAAAACAAAAGATAATTCATTATATTTTTACCACTTTGTGAGTTTACATTCTCCTGATCTGAGCTGTTAACCATGTAAATGCACTGAGCAAGTAATATGAGCTGTTAACCATGTAAATGCACTACCAACACTATCACTATAACCCCATCTTAGAAATTCCAAACTTGAGCATTGAAAGTTCCTGAAACATTTACTACAGTCACTGAATTTTAAAACAATAGACACTCACTTAAAAACGGCGATGAGGAGGTTCACCAGAAGGATGTTTGCAACCAAGAGGTAGCAAGCCATGATGGCAGGAACGATCCATGCTCCTGTTTTGCAGGGAGGCAGCTGGATTATTTTCCCATCCTCTCTGGTTTCATTCTGACCACAAGGAGCTGGGAAGAAACAAGGGAGGAGGGGGATTAAAAAGAATCCCAGTTTTCAAAACCTTAACAGAAGTTATCAAATTTTTAAAGGCACCATCAAAAGTTTAAAAAGCACAGGAGCATTCACTCTCCAATCATTCACTGAGATAAAATCTGCAAATCTTCCAGAGAATATCCACTCCTATGGCTATTGAAATTTGTTTCTTTAAGGTAGGTTCTATATATTATTAGATTTCCCATTTATACATCTCAAAGTAAACATTTTACACAATACCATATGTCTGTTGACTTCCCTTCTTCTCCTTCCATACTTCTTTTTACTTATCTATCATTCCTGCATATTTTACTATAACCATTTTAGTCAATTCTCCAGTTTACGTCATTCAGTTATTAATCTCACTGTTGATTTTATCTTAATGCTGCCACTGTTTTCAGTTTAAGGTGGGTTCTTTAAAGCAGTTTGCTGAGAAATACAATGAAGTCTTCTGAAGGAGCTTTCCCTGGCATTTCCTTTTGTTTCAAGATGTTTACTGCATGTTCTAAAACAGCATTCAGTAAATTATGGACATGAACTGATTAAAATATGTTTTTGTTCTGCTATAATTTTTTTGATTTTGGTAATATATAGATAGTGTAGCAGAGCTCCTCAAAAGAAGTAAGCAAAGAGATCATTTGACCAGCGCCGGATGGAAAAGTAAGAAAGAAGGTTTCTGCCCTCACGATTCATGGCGGTAGGTCTCCACTGCCCTTTGGGGCAGAGGGGAAGTTCAGGCAGGGAAAGCCAGGATTTGGGAGGCAAAAATCCTGACCATGTTCGCCAATGGGGTCTGGGGAGTTCACTGCACCCCACTGTGCCACTTAAGGCCGTGTTTGCCAACTTAAAGGCAGAATGGGTATGAAACTCTGTCTCCGGCATGATTTGTGATTGGTTCCTCATTAATTTGGAATATTGGCATTAATCAAGAGATGCTCCTGAAATGACATATGATAACGGGCTGCAATCAATCATCTGCAAAAAGGACTGGGTTTGGATCTTTGAAGGTATTTGATTTTTCTGAAGCTTGAAAACCCTTAAAACCGGGAAGGAAGGGGCGCATAAGGTGCTTTGTGCTTTCATTTGGTTTCCAAATCTTTTTTTTTTCTTGTCCTGCCCTGCAAAATGAAAGAGATGTGTGTAGCCGTGGCTGTTATTCTGTTATTCTGTCTGGCACCAAAGAAAAGAGGGGGGAAGCTTTTGATTTATGCTCGAGAAGGAATTTAACAAGGTTTTATTATGCCCCCCCCATCAATCGAGGTTGAATGGACTTTATTTAAAATTATCTTTGGACTGGAGTGTGAGGGAGCAATGCAGAGTAAAAACCAGAAACTTTTTTTTATTGGGTATAGTGGGTAAAAGATACTGAGACAAGATAAAAAATTGTTCTGCAGCCAGAATTTTGTTAGCCCCAAAATGAAACATCATGAAGTACCATCAAAAGAAGAGTGGCAGATGAAATTGATGGACTTTGCAGAACTAGCAAAACTGACAGGAAGAATCCAGAACCAGCGAGATCAAGAATTCCTAAAAGACTGGAATAAATTTATATTATATTTGAAAGACATCTGTAAGCAATTAACATCACTAGCAGGGTTATCAGAAGATTTGTAAGATGAAATTACTACCTATTCAGAATGAGTAATTTAATATTTTAAGTAATGATATAACAAGAATAGGAAAAGTAGTGAAATGCAAAGATGCAAAATTTAATTTTGTAAACCATTAGGAGTGAGGGAGGGAAGTCATTAGGCTCAGGTGAGCCAAAAAGATATAATAAGGTAATATCAGGTTACGCAATGTAATTATATGTAAAACCAATAAAAATTATTATAGGGAAATAAAGTGCAATGCAAAGTAAGAAGATGAGTGGCTGCTAATTAAATCTGGCAAGAGGCTATATTTGAGAGAAGACTTTGTCTTTAGCTGTGTGTCAAGGAAGAACCCCAGAGTGGAATTTCAATGGAAGAGACTGGGCATGTTATCTGGGAGTTATTTATAGCTGCAGCCTGTACACAAGTTGGTGAACAGCGGAAGGAATATGGAGTGTGAACTGACTTTGTTTACTGCAGTGAACTGAACTAAGGAATATAGCAACTAACTCTCCCAACACACCAGGTCCGAGAACAACGTTTATGAAGGACTAAACCCGTCAAATGGATTTTATATTTTTGAGAAACAGCAGAGGTGCTGTATGTAAGGAAAGAATAATGGTCAGCTGTGAGAATGGACTAACATCAAGAGAAGGATTAAGTGGATATTAAAGAACAGATGAAGTGCCTACAAGAGGAAGTGGTGGACATATGTTTGCGACAGGAGTGGGAAACCTGTTTTTTTAAAAAAAGAAATTGTATTAAATTAAATTAATTTGGTTTAATCTCTAATAATTTGGAACACCAATAAAAATAAGATATATAAAAAGGAAAAGTAAGAAACACAGAAGCATCATAGAAATTTTATTGACATGTTATTTTAATTCTGGTCTGCAGAGAGTATCCCTAGAAATGATGGTGGAGGGAAGATGAATATGAGCTATGTGTGTTAGCTCATTACTTTGGGTGGCGATGACAACTCCTTATAGGCTGTCAGTAGAACAGCAGTTACAACAGTCCATCACAGACGAAAAATGACAGGATCATAATATGGTATGTCTAAGTTGTTTAGACCAATCTACTTCTTCAGGCAGGTTCCTCTGTATAACCAGCCCTCCTCCAGATTAGTTTGGCCAAAAAGCCTCAATATAGCACAACCAGGTGAAGAGACCAAGGCCTAAGAAGCTTGTGAGATGAGAAATACATCTAGCAGAATCGACTCCAGTTCCCCTGTTTAATCTGTACCTTTGTTGGACCTGAATACGTAAGAGGAATTCTGGCAGTTGCAGTTTGCCATATGGTTTTACTCAACATTTTTAAAGCTACTTCTGGTGTTCCTGGCAGTCTCTATAAGACACTTTGTTCCCAGAGGTCACTAGGCCAACCCCTCACCTAACCTCCCAAGTCCAGGTGTAATGGTCCTCACAAAACCTTCTGTTACGGCATCTCAGAGACTAGGAAGACTCTCAGAGGCCAAGGACACATTCCACACAGCAAAAACACCTGGGGAAGGTGTCCTGGGGAGGAAGCAGGACCCGCAGATAGTCCCAAGGGCTGGACAGTGATGCCTGGAGGGCTGCATTTGCCTGGCCTGATTTTGCCCACACACTTCAGCAAAACAGTGTTGGTCGCTGCCACTTGCTGAGAGGGGAAAGACACAGAAAGCTCAGGGCAGTGATGGTGCGGCAGCTGGAGGGTCAGATTGGCTCCCCAGCTGCACCTCCCCCCGCCCCCGGTAAGTGGCACCTGGAAGCCAGATGGGCCACACTGCTCAGCCGGCACCAGCCGGCACAAGACACATGGGGAGAGATCTCCTGAGCTTATAACCCACTGCAAGTGGAAAGTTAAAATACTAGATATATATTGATCCAGGGAACATAGCATTCAGAACAAATACAGATGAGTAAATAAGAGCTCTGATACCCTCCTTCACCAACTCTCCTTTCCAGAGCTATCCTAAATGTTTAAACTGTGCTTTCATTCTCTCCCTCACCTTCTCCCTCAACTCTCTGTCTCTCAACTCCTCTTCAACTGTCATTCCCAACAGACACCTTCCTCCTGTCACTCACTATGACTCCACCCAGCATTCAATCACAGTCTCCTGCTGTCAACTCACTCTTCTATTGTTTTTCATCACCTCCAAGCCCAGCTGGAGGAAGCTGCTCGGTGCACATATGGGATTACAAGGGCACATTATTTATTTCACACATAAACATTATACAGTGGTACCTCTGGTTGCATACGCTTCAGGTTACAGACTCCACTAACCCAGAAATAGTACCTCAGGTTAAGAACTTTGCTTCAGGATAAGAACAGAAATCGCGCAGCAGTGGCGTGGCGGCAGCAGGAGGCCCCATTAGCTTAAGTGGTGCTACAGGTTAAGAACAGTTTCAGGTTAAGAACTGACCTCCAGAACGAATTAAGTACTTAACCTGAGGTACCACTGTATATATCTTGATTGCCAAAATATCTCAAAGCAGTGGGAGCGGGGAAGACAGCTTAATAAGCCGGAGAGCAAGGAAGGAATAGATGTCAAAGGGGAGACCAGGGCAAGGCCCATCTGCTGAGAGCCCTAGAACACCAGGAGGGGTTTAGCAGTGCTGCGGAGCGGCCATCCCATGCAAGGGGTGCTGCAGCACACATGGGCAGCGTGAGGGCAGAGCAAGGGGACCGTGAGCTCCTGGGGCTGTAGAGATAGATCAGGAGTGCTGAATGGTGCCCACACACCCTGCCCACTCTGCCCCTGCCCTGTCATACCATTCCACTGCCCCAGTTGCTCCTTTAGAGCTTCAAATGGCTGTTATATATCAGGATGATAGCTTTTAAAACCTGCTTTAGAAAAGGTTAATGAAAAGTTGTTTGCTGCTTTAGCCGCATGAATACAATTTAGTCTGAAGTATGCGTCTCTGTGGCTGCTAACCAGAATGTTGGTGGTCCAAGCCCACCCAGGACAGCTGTGGGCAGGATTCCTACATTGCAGAAAGTTGGGCTAGATGACCCTGGGGGTCCCTTCCAATGCAACCCTTTTGTGATTTTACATTGGGGCTCTCAGAAGCAGGTTGTTCACACCCTGCATTCTTAGTTTTTCTGAAGCTTGTTTCAAGCAAACCTGGACAACGGCTTATCAGGATTTCAAAATTAGACTTGAAAATAAGTATTCCACATGTGACCTGACATCAACAAATAGAGTTACAATTACAGCTTGGTCAGCTGCACTGGCAGACCTTGGCATCTCAAATTTCAATGGCGCCCCATGCAATGCCAAAATCTGGAAGGGGTGGGGAGGCTGTGGAGAGGACGGTGCCTTAGCCCTGCCCCACTGCACAGCCACTCATGGGGGGCTCTGAATTTATAGAACTTTGGAGTCATAATTCTTATAATCCATGATTGAGGGAGCGGTCCCATGCACCCCCGGCCCCTCAGCCCCCCCCCAGATGGTGCCCCGAACTCCAAGAAGTCAACAAAGTACTGTGAATGAATCCAAAGCTTCATTGATGCAAATTAAAAGTCTAAGAAGAATTCTATATCAAAAGCCTGTCATGAAAATGGATGACCGAGAGAAGTGCAAATTTTGGATATGTTCAGTCTTTCTCCCCGCCCTCTGTTTAACCTTCACTTGAATTGACTGTTAGTCAAGGAAGATTTCTCTGGGATCCTTTTGAATAGGTAGCCTCTTACAGAAAATTAAAAATTGAATTAATTCTGTTGAACAAAGTTCACCAGCATAGAAATAATTTTTCAGTCCAGAGCAATTAATAAGTAAGGCTGTGTGCACATCATACATTTAAAGAACATTCTCCTTCCCCCGAGAATTCTGGGAACTGTAGTTTGTTAAGGGTGCTGCGAATTATAGCTCTCTGAAGGGTAAACTACAGTTCCCATGATAATTTTTTTGGGGGGAGAAATGTGCTTTATGTCCTTTTAATGTATAGCATATAGACAGCCAGATAGGCCTCTCCTTTTCTGCTGTCCTCTTCAGATTTTAATAGGTGTCCTGGCTCTTTTCTTTTCATTCCTTTAGCAGGCCTTAACTTTGTGTTTGAGAAGGGACCCCAAGGATCATCCACTCCAACCCCTGCAATGCAGGAATCTCAACTAAAGCATCCAGGACAGATGCCCATCCAACCTCTGCTTAAAAACCTCCAAGGAAGGAGAGACCACAATGTCCCGGGTGTTATGTACTGAAGTTCTCACCCTGGGCCACCAGGGGGATACTGTAGATAGTTTTTACTCAGGTCCGCATATGCAAATAAGGAATTGGAACTGACGTTCAGTGATTGGATATGTACAGAAAGTTGTTACTGTTGCTTTGTAGTTGAGCTCTATATGGTGAGCAGGCTGGCTGAACCCTTCAGCCCAGTTCTGTTCTGGCCCGTGAATAAACAAGAGCTGTTTGAAGAATTGCTGTGTCTGATATTTCCACCCACAATTTAACACCGAGGGAGACCGTTCCCCTGTCAAACAGCTCTTCCTGATGTTTAGTCACAATCTGCTTTCTTATAAGCTTGAATCCTACTCTTCAGAGCAGGAGAAAACAAGCTTGCCCCCTCTTCCATGGGTCAGATACTTGAAGATGGCTATCCTATCTCCTCTCCTTTTCCAGGCTAAACATACTCAGCTCCATCAAGCACTCCTCATAAGCCTTCGTTTCCAGACCCTTGATCATCTCGGTTGCCCTCCTCTGCACATGTTACAGCTTGTCAATATCCTAATTGCAGCGCCCAGAATTGGACACAGTATTCCAGGTGTGCTCTGACCAAGGCAGAATAGAGTGGGACTATGAGCTTCCTTGATCTGGACACTAGACTTCTGTTGATGCAGCCCAGAATAGCATTAGCTTTTTTTGCTGCTGCATTACGCTGTTGACTCATGTTAAGCTTGAGGTCCACCAAGACCCCTAGATCCTTTTCACATGTACTGCTAGTGAGCCAGGTGTTCCCCATCTTATATTTGTGCATCTGGTTCTACTTGCCTAAGTACAAAACCTTCCATCTGTCCCTATTGTAATTCATTTTGTTAGCTTGCGCCCAGTTCTCCAACCTGTTAAGGTCATTTTAAGTTCTGATTCTGTCTTCTGCAGCATTAGCTCCCACTCCCAAGCACTGGTAGAGGAAGGGGGTGTGAGAGGCTAGCAGCGCCCCTCCCCCGATGCTCACCGCGTGGGCAGCGGGAGGCTAGCGGTGTCCCCCTGATGCTCACCGTGCAGGTGGTGGGTGGTTATGGACGCTCGCTGGGCATGCAGCTGGCCCTGCCCCCGTGAGCTGGCCAGCCCCACTCCTGCGCCACTCTGGGTGCCAGAGCAGGTAGCTTCGCCTCTGTGCCCAAGTCTGGTGTCATCTGCACATTTGATGAGCATCCCCTCAATTCCTTCATCCAAATCATTTATATAGACGTTGAACAACAACGGGCCCAGGACAGAACCCTGTGGCACCCCACTTGTCACTTTTTTCCAGGATGATGAGGAACCATTATAGAGCACTCTTTGAGTTTAATCAGTCAACCAGCTACAAATCCACCTAACAGTTACCTCATTCAACCCACATTTTACCAGATTCCTTGTAAGAATAGTATGGGGGTCTTTGTTTTACTGAAGGGGTCACATTGGTGGGCCACATTCTGTCAGGTGTCATCTGTTGGGGGACACAGGCTGGCAGTGTGTGGACCCAGAGACTGTGATGGGCAAAGCAAAGACAAAAGTGTTTTGGTTTAACTAGTCTGGAATAACAGCCATGTTGCTCCCATTTCCATCATGACTATTTCAGAAGAGAATTGAGAGAGAGAGGGAGGAATGAGAGGGATGAAAGGCCTCAGAGTTCATCAAAACTTGTTTGCCATGATCACCTGCATGGTATAAATAAGTGAAGTCTCTGTTTGGGAAGACATCCTATGCATTTTTGCATTTCTGAATTTTATCCCATGCTCTGGACTAGGTACTCATGTAAATTTGCAGCCCACAGATAAAATGCTAGTTGGATAAAAAATTATGAAAGTGAGGGAACAGTGGAACACTGGAAAACTGTTTCTGCTTGGTTCTGCTCACAGTGGCATATTTTCAGTCCTTGTCTACATCCTCTATCTCCCGTGTTTATCATCTTTTTGTGATGCTAATTTTTCTTGGCTTCCTCCATGTTCTTTGTGTAGCTTCCTATCAGATCCTCTGTCTCTGGTCACTAGAGAGCCAAGAGAGTGTGGCTGCTTCAGGCCACAGCACCCAAACTCCAGCGGGTGCAGAATGCTGCGGCAAGGCTCCTTACGGGGTCCTTGCCACGGGATCACATTCATCGAGTGCTTACCAGCTGCACTGGCTCCTGGTGGAGTACAGGGTCAGGTTTAAGGTGCTGGTTTTGATTTTTAAAGCCCTATGTGGCCTAAGACCCATGTACCTATGGGACCGCCTCTCCTGGTTTGCCCCACGGAGGACCTTAAGGTCCACAAATGACAACATTTTGGAGGTCCCAAGTCGCAAGGTGGTTAGATTGGGCTCAACTAGGGCCAGGGCCTTTTCAGTAGTGGCCCCAACTTGGTGGAACACTCTGTCACAAGAGACTAGGGCCCTGTGGGACTTGACATCTTTCCACAGGGCCTGCTAGACAGAGCTGCTCAGCCTGGCCTTTGGTTTGGACTCAGTCTGACCCTTATGTTTCCCTCCCCTTATGGTTTTGATCTATGGGCTTTTATTAAAAGGAGGCTGCATTTTAAATTGCATTTTAACCTGTAAAATGCAGTTAAATTGCATTTTAACCTGTAAAACCTGTAAAAAAATTGGGTCTCCCCCCCCACATTATGATTTTACTGTAATTTTACTGGTGTTAGCTGCCCTTGGCCCAGCTCTGGCCAGGGAGGGCGGGGCATAAATAAAAATTATTATTGTTATTATTATTATTATTATTTCTCCAATATGATTACAACAGCCATGACACAGAACTTGTTTTTTTAAAAAAAGATGTGTTTTGCATGTGGGTTTTGAAATTTGCTCATTTGTAAATCATTGCTCTAAAATCCATTTCTCATTTGACTCAGTCCATGTGTGAGAGAAGGACGTTGCCTCCTGTTTAGCAGCATAAACACATTCTAGGGAAAATGATTAGAGGTTTAGCAAGAGGGTCAGAGAAATTCAGTGGGCCTCAAATAATAATAAAAATGACTCCTGTGTCAAATAATTATGAATGCACCTTCTCAACAAATACATTTCATTCCCAATCCCAACTGCACAGTCTACAATATCCATGCACATTCCATTTCTTCCCCATTCAAAAAGAATTCAGGCATTTATTTATGGACACTTCACCACCACAAAAACCACAGAGAACATGCAGCCAGTTTGTAAATCACTATGCATTGCTTCACAGAGGTTAAGACGAACATGGGGCACATCTGTGGCATGGAGAGGCTGCCAGCTCATGCCCCCATGCGCTAACCTGGCCAGCCTGCAGCCATGCTTCACAGAACAATGCAAAGTAACAAAATAAAAAAACCCAAACAAAACTATACAAACAAAACAAATGTAGTATTTGTATATTTCTCAAATTCAGTGAATTTTTTATATAGTACAGGCCTAAGAAACGTGGATTTCTCAATGAACCCAGAATTTATGGCTAGCAAAGAAGTGATAGAAAATGCAAGAAAGAAAGAGAAACCAAAATATTGTAATGTCTGATGGCTCTAAAGAGCGTGTTGAGCTTGTAGGCTGGTGCTTGGCTGACATTTGAGAAAGTACAAACACTCCAGTGTAAAGAGTCAACTGTGGCTGATTTAGCTTAGGCCAGAGTGGAGAATATACATTTCCAAATAGTGCAAAAACAAACATTTCAGAGAAATAACATGTAACGTTGTGTGGTTTAACCAGCCATGGGTTGTTCTTCTTGACAACCATATGTCAGGAATGCTCTGATGGTGTTTCCTGCTTGGCAGGGGGTTGGACCCGATGGCCCTTGTGGTCTCTTCCAACTCTATGATTCTATGATTCTGCATGTGCTACATGTTTTAGAGACAATATTGCATTGTCATAGATGAGAAATCACAGCATGTTTGACAGCAGACTGCAGTGCTAGACTTACGTCCCTGCATAAGAACAGCTGAAGGAGCTCAGGAGGAGGTTCTCGTAAGGGATCATATTCTCCAGCCCAGATTTCTTCTCTCTCAGGCAGATCCAGACTTTTACCTGCCCAAAATTACTCTCTGAATGTGGTAGACATTTCCTCTTTGTCTTTCACTTTTAAAGTCTGTTTTGTGCAGAAATCAATCTCAGTAACATAAACACTCGATCATAGGAGCCAACTCCAGCGGGCCATGTGTGTGTGTGTGTGTGTGTGTGTGTGTGTGTGTATAGTTGTAGGGGCCAGGCACCCACAAGGTCAATGAGCAAAGCTGGGGAGAGGCAGCCAGCCAGCCAGCCAGGCTCTGCAGTGCTGCCTCCGAGAGAGAATGGTCCAGCTCCACCCTCTGCAGTCAGAGAGGGAGGCACCCTTTTCCGGCTGGGGGGTGGTCTCTCTGCCTCCGAGTCTGAGCCCCTCCCTACAGAAAAGGGGGCCTTGTTGGCTGTGGAGAGGAAGAGGAGCCACCACCACTGGCCGCCATCAACGTCTCGTGCACATGCCTGCACATAGTGCATGTGATGTCATACGCATGATGCGCAACGTCCACTGCGTTTTTGGAGGAGCCGACATGACAATGACGGGCACCTGCAATAGCGAGAGCGAGATGGCATCCCTGCACTGGATGCTCATGGAGATTTAACAGATCCTTTCAAATGTTTGATTAACACAAGAGCTGGCAAACTCTGTTTTCCATAGAATCATAGAGTTGGAAGAGACCACAAGGGCCATCGAGTCCAACCCCCTGCCAAGCAGGAAACACCATCAGAGCACTCCTGACATATGGTTGTCAAGCCTCTGCTTAAAGACCTCCAAAGAAAGAGACTCCACCACACTCCTTGGCAGCAAATTCCACTGCCAAACAGCTCTTACTGTCAGGAAGTTCTTCCTAATGTTTAGGTGGAATCTTCTTTCTTGTAGTTTGGATCCATTGCTCCGTGTCCGCTTCTCTGGAGCAGCAGAAAACAACCTTTCTCCCTCCTCTATGTGACATCCTTTTATATATTTGAACATGGCTTTCATATCACCCCTTAACCTCCTCTTCTCCAGGCTAAACATGCCCAGCTCCTTTAGCCGTTCCTCATAAGGCATCGTTTCCAGGCCTTTGACCATTTTGGTTGCCCTCCTCTGGACACGTTCCAGTTTGTCAGTGTCCTCCTTGAACTGTGGTGCCCAGAACTGGACACAGTACTCCAGGTGAGGTCTGAACAGAGCAGAATACAGTGGCACTATTACTTCCCTTGATCTAGATGCTATACTCCTATTGATGCAGCCCAGAATTGCATTGGCTTTTTTAGCTGCCACGTCACACTGTTGGCTCATGTCAAGTTTGTGGTCAACCAAAAATCCTAGATCCTTTTCACATGTACTGCTCTCAAGCCAGGTGTCACCCATCTTGTACTTGTGCCTCTCATTTTTTTTGCCCAAGTGCAATACTTTACATTTCTCCCTGTTAAAATTCATCTTGTTTGTTTTGGCCCAGCTCTCTAATCTGTCAAGGTCGTTTTGAAGTGTGATCCTGTCCTCTGGGGTGTTAGCCACCCCTCCCAGTTTGGTGTCATCTGCAAATTTGATCAGGATGTCCTTGAGTCCATCATCCAAGTCGTTGACAAAGATGTTGAATAAGACCGGGCCCAAGACAGAACCCTGTGGCACCCCACTAGTCACTCTTCTCCAGGATGAAGAGGAACCATTGATGAGCACCCTTTGGGTTCGGTCAGTCAGCCAGCCAGTTTCAAATCCACTGAGTTAAATCCATAGTCAAGACCGCATTTTACCAGCTTCTTTACAAGAATATCATGGCACACCCTTTCTGAATGCATAAGTTTAAGACAGCACAGGGGCTCAATAATCCTCAGTATTTATATTTTATTTATTTCAAAACTATTATAAAGTTCTCCAAGGTAAGTATGTTGCAAGCTGTTTCACAACCTGACTAGAGTTAGTAAGAGGCATCTGATGTGGTTATCACCTTAGGAGCTCAAATAATGAGTAACAGCAGTTACTTAAGAGTTCAAATAATCAGTATCAACAGTAAAACAGATTTATCTGAATCTCTATGTAAGGCTTTAGCACTTCCCATCCTGTTAAAAGACATTTACAGCCACAGTCAGCTTTTGTCTTGCCCCTTCTCCATTTACATGGTTCTAAACTACAATCAGCACACACCACTTTAGAAAAAAGCACACCCCCAGGCAAATTTCTGCAGAATGTGTTGCACTATGCCACATCCTTAGTACAACATCAATAAATGGCCACTTATAGAGGAGCAGATGTTTGTTGAAGGAAACCCCAAACTTTGTGACTCTCCCTATCCCCACTCTTCCCTTATACTCACAAAAGGAAGATTCTTGCAATATATGAAAAAGATGGAAAGACAAACTCAAGAAGAAAATTGCATGGATGCCATCCCTATTTTTGTTTGCTTGCATGCAATGCTATCTTTGAGAACAAAAGAGGAAGGATAATTTGAAAGAGGAAATCCCTTTTCTAAAGATAGTTTAGATATTTAAAACCATTAGGATGAAAAGAGCATAATGGTTTTCTAGCAAAAATTCCATTATGCAGATATATTGTGAAGCAGGAGGTTAGGATGAATGCCAGAGCTGATGACTACACTTTATCCAGACATGAACAACTGGAGAAACCAACCTGCCTCTTGCTACAATCCACGTTCTTGAATTCTACAGGAACCCATGAGCTGCCCTGCAGAAGCCCAGGCTCACCTCAGGGAGGCCCTTGATGTCACAGGGGATCTATTAGTACAGATGGAATCACCTGGACCCACCACTGGAACAAGGCCTCATTATGAAATGCCACCCACATGTACATTCAAGTGGCGGGAAGGTAAATGGTGTTTCCGTGCGCTCTGGTTTCTGTCACGATGTCCTGTTGTGCCAGAAGCGATTTTGTCATGTTGACCACAGGACCCGGAAAGCTGTCTGTGGACAAACGCCAGCTCCCTTGGCCTGAAAGCGAGATGAGCGCCACAACCCCATAGTCACCTTTGACTGGATCTAATTGTCCAGGGGACCTTAACCTTTTTTTTTTTTAACATTCAAGTAGAAAAGGTGTGCAAATTTTCTCCAGCATGCCTGTGCTAAGCGTAGTCTTGTTCTTGCATTGCAATGGCTGCACAATCTCAGGCTAGCCTGGTCTGCCCTTGCATGTTGCCCCGGGTGGCACCAGGAGGATTAATTAAAACAGAACTCTGCGTTTTCAGATGGCCAGACAAATGAATTCTTAGGACAACAGAAATGTATGGAAACATTTAGATTGGAAACACATTAATAACATTTAACCTGTGCATAGTGCTTTCCAGAGTTCAAAGTTGTTCCCATTCATTATCTAGTTGTAATCCTTACAGCCACCATAGAATGTAAGTAATGCAGCTGGATTCAACTCAATAGTTGTATTAGTGAGAGACAGCACAATGAGTCACATCACCACAACCAGACTTTCCACACCTGTCTTCACCAAATCAGCTCTAGGGCTTCCAGAGAACTCCCAGAACAGTGTGGGGGTGGGGGTGCATTCAATTTGGCAAGCAGAAATGCTTACACTGATGGAATCATTGCCTTAGCGTGACATTGAATTCTGCCCGATTCTTACCATCCACCCTGTAGTTGGGAGGACTGAGGCTAAGACAGTGGCTTCCTTCAGGCCAGCCACTGAATTTGTAGTGGAGATAGGAAGATATGACCAGGTACCTCCTCTTAGCCAATGTGCTACACCAGCTCTAAACCATATACAAGGCAACCAACTTTTGTTGCTTAAATAGTTGGATGACACCTATAATCTTCTAATAAATATTTTGCCAGTATCTCAGAGTGTTAATAGCAGCAATCAGGCAGGTCAAAAGATTACAGCTGGCATAAACCAGCCCAAGATCCAGAAATAACTTTCAGAACCGAATGTTCTGAAAGTTTAGTAGCTAACTGGGTTTCATGTTTATGCTCCAGAAGCAAACTAGGGGGTGGGGGGAAATGAAGCACATTGACATGATCTACACTGCAGTCTTAAATTGGCTTAAGAGTCACTCCCTCTTCCCAGGAAACTTGCATCTAAAAAAATTTGCAGCATTTTCACACAAACTACAATTCCCAGGATTCTTTTGGGAGATGCCATGACTATTAAACTGGTAGAAAACCATTGCACGGTCATCATGTAGATATACATGATGTCTTAGATCAATATACATTATGTCTTAGATGTACCATTCAATGTATCATGAATAATAAAATTTGTTAGTTTTAATGTGAATTACATGTGTTGAAAAGGAAATGCATAGCTTAGCAAAGTTATGGTTATTAGGAAATGTTGTTAATATGACCTTGTGAAATTAACAATTTAAGTGGCAGGCATGAACATAATTTTTTCATTATACTTTCCTGTCGTGTTTTGAGTCCTCTATCTTGAGCCATTTATCGAGAGTGTTAAAAATGATCTGGTAAGATATCACCTGATTGGAGTTTGATACCTGACTTTGGAGTATGAGAATCATAAACGTGCTTACGGTCTATCTGGTCTGCAAACACTTCCCCATAGATCATCCAATACGGCATGTAAAAAATATTCTTTGCCAGTTTCCAGGAAGGCTCCTCATTGGGAAAAAGTATCGCCTGTCTTGCAACACCAAAGCTCATCAGAACCACCAACATAATAATGACAAAATACATCATGTCTATCATCTGAAAAAAAAAGAAAAAAGAGAGAGACAGAGAGAGAGAAATATATCTAGTTTGTCATGCTGTAAGGTGAGTGAAAATGTTTATGAAGCACAAAGATCAAATTGGTGTTACAGATTTGGGAGGGGCACCCCCCCAAACCCTAGAAATTAATGAATGGTAGGATTTCGATTATTTGGGACATGAAGGGAAGAACACACGCTCCAGGGGGATTCCTGGGCGAGCCTATGCAAAATGACCTGGCCAAGGTAGGGCCATTAAGAAACAATATGGGGCCATTGAGAGCCATTGGCAAGGCAAGAAAATTCCTTTCCCCCTGCCCTGAGGTGTGAACAGAGACAGGTGTTTGTTTGTTTTTTAAAATAATTTTTATTAAGTTTCATATTACCAAATTAAACACATCAAACCAATTAATCCAAATTATAACAATCCATATCATGTAATCCAATTATTTTCCAAATTATAATTTTTTGTGGGGGGTACCCATGCTTCTTGATTGGCAGGAGTCCAATCCTCAAATATTTGTGCAGCTTTCATCTTAAGAATGATATTTCCAGTCCCCTCTTCTCAATCCTTGTCGTTACTCATTTTCCTTTTCATTCACCTCCGAGTTGCTCCGCAAGTGGGTTGAAAAAAACCAGTCTTATTTGTGTTTCTGTGTGGGCTTTGTACTGCTCTCTCGTAAATCACTCTCATCCAATAGTCCAGGCATTTCCGCTTGAGCAAGCAATCACCATTTTGTCATTCCAATGAAATACAGTCTAAAAGCTTGGTCTTTAACTTTCCTGACCTGTTGCATCGTAAATTAGTCTTTTTCCAGGAGGGCTGCCCCTTCCAGATCGCAATCTCCTCGAAAATAATAAATCTTCGGCTCGCCCTCCCCAAGACCAAACCTTCTGCAACATAGGTCTCGTATCACATCTCCATTCTAACTGCGTCACAAATAGAGCCCTCCTTCTTTCCAAATCCTTCACAGAGTAAAACCTTTAAGTTCATATTATTCCCACACAATTCATTTTTAGTCCCGTTTGCATTTAGTTGCTGTGACAGATTTTCTAAGAGGGAGGGTTATTAGTTAATCACATAGAGCAAAAAAATAAAAAGTCGTTTCCCCCCCCTTTCAGTTCCGTTGCATTCCATTCCATTCCACATACCATGTCTGTAGTACTTTGATGTAATCTTCCGTCTCAGTCTTCTTCATTTCGGTGGTAAAATTGTTAGCAGATAAGAACCTCCTGCCTCTCTTGAAGCATGTGTGTTATCTTTCACCAATTTTTTTCCTTTTAAGTAACGCAACTAGTTTCACACCTGGAAGCAGCTTCGGAGGAGTTTCGAGGCCCGCTGAGGGTTGTGCACCCAGTGCCTCACCCCCTCCTTCTTCCGAACTCGGGGGTGATTTATGGCAACAGCGGGTGAAAACTGCATCTCTCCCCCCTGGAGAGATGAAGGGAGACTGATTTACTCCCCATAACCAGCCTCTAATTACCTCATGCGAGCTGGATAGATGTTAATATCCACCATCTTCCAAGGCGCCCCTAGCGGCCCCCCCGAACAGAGACAGGTATTTGGAAGGTTGCCAGGGTAACTGGAAAAGTGACAGGGTGACAGGAAAAGTGAGTCATGAGCAAGGGTTGCTGGGAAGAAGAAGCAGGAAGACTGGGATCCATCTTGGGCAGGCTGACTGGGAGAGATGTCTTGGACTCCAGGGCTGCACTGTTGAATTACAAGCCCCTCTTGAGATGCTGTAATATTTGGACTCCTTGCATGCAGAGTGAAGGTGTAAATTGGTGAATAAACTATATTTCTTAAAGCTATGACAGTCTCCAACATTTCTCAATTCTCCAAAGGACTCCAGGCCCTGAGTGAGTGCCATGGGCTCCTCCCACCGCTTGGCAGAGGGGGGAGGTACAGGTACCTGACTTTTGTAACAAACACCCGAATTCTAACAAGCTGTACTTGGATACAACCTAATATAAGATGCCACAGAAAATGAAATGTTTCCACAGAAAACCAAAAGGCTGTAAGAAAAGTGAGAAACTGCATATAATGCACATTTCAGAGATACTTGATGGGGCTCAACTATTATAAAACAAGTTGTCTGAATCTCTTCCTCATTTCACTACTCCTTTGAGCAAAAGGTGGTGGGTGACAGTCGTTGCCATTTTTTCTCCCTTGACAAGGACATAATGCTGGAAGACTTGACCTGCTTCCCCACTTCTTTCAGCTCTATGTGTCTTTCAAGATTCAGATGAATGCTACTGTAGGGTTTTCTCTCTTTCTGCCTTGTGTTTGTGTGATCCAGGGGCAGAAGGGAGAGAAATGAGCAAAAGAGAAGGGTCCACGGCATGTGATCAAAAATGTAAATGTGTTTTAAAAGGTTGCTGGCCGCTTTTCTAAAGTGTCTCCTAACTTTCTGGAGTAGATTTGGGAATGGCAGAGGGAACTGCAAAGAGGAGAGGGAATCAGCAAACATCATTTTCTCCTTCTTCCACTTATGGAAGCTTCCTCTGGATCAAAAAACCTCCTAGCAGTGGAAAGACACAAACTGGACTTTTCAAGAATCTACAGAAGTTCAAATGCTTCAATGTCAAGCTTAAAGGCTGTAACAAAGGTTTTTCTTAGGGATACCTGATGTCTGTACTCATGTTTACCTCTTTTTGCCAATGTTATATATGGGATATATACGATATATATATATATATATATATATATATATATATATATATATGCAGGTTTTGGTGTCCTCGGGTGTCTTCCCGTGTAAAAGTTGGGGTGTCTAGGCGACGTTTCGACGAGGTCTCACTCGTCATCTTCAGGCTGGTGCTTTCGGCTTCTTGTTACTGGAACAGAGCAGGATCTCAGTGTTTGAGTTCCTATAAATACTGTTGAGGGGGTGTGGTGTATAGCCTCCAATGTTCTGGGCAGAGAGGAAGTTCCCAGGCTAGTGTGCCTTTTCTTCAAAAACCAAGACACAGAAGAAAACAATGGCATGGCCCTCCTTCCTTATATCAAGGGCACTACAGATAAAATTAGCAAAATCCTCCATAAACACAATATCAAAACAGCCTTTTGCACCAACCAAAAAATAGCCAATATCCTCAGAAACCCCAAGGATAAAATCCAGTTGGAAAACCAAGGGGTCTATGAAATACCCTGCAAAATCTGCCCAGCCACGTACATTGGACAAACAAACAGACGAATAAATGCACGTATCGCAGAACACAAGAATGCCGTCAAAAAAGAAGAAAAAACTTCCTCTCTTTTCCAACACATGAAAGAAACAGGACACGAAATTAATTTTGCAGATTCCAAATTGCTCTTTAACATGGAACATCACCACAAGAGAATAATCATGGAAGCCATCGAGATAGAGAAACACCCTCACAACATGAACAAGCGTGACGACACATCCCGCTTGCCAGACATCTGGAAATTAGCCCTCCCCACAAAAACTGACACCAGATCCAGAGGCACACAGAACGCCATCACCAATCAACCACACCAGACCCAAACCCAGACCCTCTCCACAGATAAATTACAGACACCATCCAGTAGCCAAACCATGGTGGCACCTCCGGATGCTGCACCCCCCTGCAATCCCTACACAGATCTGGCTGACACAGGCCACAAAACCACAGCTCGCCCCTATACACGAAGCCAAGCCAGAGCACAACTAAGTGCAGTACAGCCATCTTCTCAGAAAAACTCTTCACAAAGTTCAAGAGGTCAAGACACAAAGACTTTAGCAACTAATCCACACCTAATGACCCACCTAAGTGGTACTCAGGATATCACTCAAGAAATCACTCAAGATATCCCTCAAGTAATTAAGGAACAAAAGAAGAAAAGGCACACTAGCCTGGGAACTTCCTCTCTGCCCAGAACATTGGAGGCTATACACCACACCCCCTCAACAGTATTTATAGGAACTCAAACACTGAGATCCTGCTCTGTTCCAGTAACAAGAAGCCGAAAGCACCAGCCTGAAGATGACGAGTGAGACCTCGTCGAAACGTCGCCTAGACACCCCAACTTTTACACGGGAAGACACCCGAGGACACCAAAACCTGCATTCCTGTACCCGTGAAAATCTACGAAAGCAAATATATATATATATATATATATATATATATATATATATATATATATATATATATATATATATATAAAATGGCTTGGCATATTTCAGGTTTAAGAAAAAAAAGAGAGGCAGCTATTTTTTATTTCTGTGTTTCTATCAGGATCAGGGCCATACCACCTCACTCACAAAGGTTTTCAGTGGAGTTTGATCACCCATTCAGCTGTGAGTCATCACCTCTTGGGTATTCAAAGGGGTGGAATTAAGTGATGGGCATGCAGGTGTGAACCAACCCTCAGTCTGGCAGGTCATTAGGCCTGCTTGGGCTCCCCATTTGTCTACCAGACCATTTTAGCCAAGTCACTCCTATCTCTGCCACACCTGACATCATATATGGTGTAGGTCACATAAATTCACGTCTGGGCCAAAAGAGGGGTTCACAGGAAATGTTGATCAATGACACCTTCAAAACCTTTTCCAGGGTGCTTTGAAGGTCTAACTGTCAGCTGGGGCTGACAGAGAGCCCTGGAGAGACAGTCACCCAGCTGCCATTGCCCTAGCTAGTTCAGTTCAAGGAATTCCTTAATTCAGCTGTTGGGGCTGGGAGAAGTAGGCTGGATTCACATGTGATGAAGGGCAACATATAAATCTTTAAACAAACAAATAGTAGACAGTGGAAGTCCAAATCCCATTAAAAAAGAGAGTTAAAAAAATTGTTTGAAATTGTAATTCAAACATACATATACAGAAATCTGGATTTTTTCCCCTCTAAGGAAAGGTGAGACACAATATAGAAAACAATAATTTTAGCCTATAGTTTTTTTAATAGACCAATAAAAATGCATTGCCTTTGACTTGTGTATCTATGCTGGAAGCCCAGCCTCAAAGACTCCTTCACTGAACGGAAGAGACATGGCCCCGGGTACAATGCACCTGGAGGATAATGACAAGGGTTTTGAATTGTCTGGAGGCAGACTGAGTGTTAAACCTGGAGGTTGCCTAAAAGTAGCATCATCTTCTCTTATTTTCAGTTAATCCTTAATTCAGTTAATTCATTACAAAAAGAAAGAATGGGAAAGACTTTCTTACCATTTTCCCAATCATCATTACATATGGCCCCAAATACTTGTTCACCCCGAAGATGTCCAGCAGTCGGATATACCAGTAAATGATGTTGACACAGTATATGACACGGCCATCGCTCCTAAACGGCTGATCTTGGAGGCGAAGCACCATTCCCACAGAAAATAGGAGAATAGCAATGAGGTCAGTAACGTTCCAGTACTCTTGGAGCCACACTTTCACTTTTTGCAGCAGCTTCCCAGGTTCAGACATTAATATCTAGAGAAAGAGGGATGGAAATGTTAGACATGTTACTTCATGTTGAGCCCTATACATGGAACAAGGATTCACATCTCTTAAAGAACCCAAACAATAAGATAAACCCTCTTATTGCATGATTCGGCAACAAGGGCCAGGAAACACAGGTGAGCAGCTGTGCTCTGGACTCTGTAATGTTAACCTATGAGGGAGTTGCATTACTTGGGATCATAGACTTACAGACTATATTATTATTATTATTATTATTATTATTATTATTAGCAGTAGTAGTAGTCCTATTTCTCTAGAGTTAGATGTGTCGGAGCTCACGCCACAAACAACAATTGTACCCTGCCCATCTGGCTGGGTTGCTCCAGCCACTCTGTATGGCTTCCAACATTAGAGGATGGATGGCGGCTAATGGATTGAGGTTGAATCCTGACAAGACAGAAGTACTGTTTTTGGGGGACAGGAGGCGGGCGGGTGTGGAAGACCCCCTGGTCTTGAATGGGGCAACTGTGCCCCTGAAGGACCAAGTGCGCAGCCTGGGAGTCATTTTGGACTCACAGCTGTCCATGGAGGTGCAGGTCAGTTCTGTGTCCAGTATTACCACCTGACCCCACCCCACTCACCATTCCCCTCCCCCTCTTCCTCGCCCCTTTTCTTCCTAACCTAATACTGCATGCAACGCTAATGTCTCACAAGAAATGAAACTGATCTGTAGAAAATGCAACTTGATAAAAGAGACAATGCACGTCTTTTTGTAAACTAATAAATCTTTAATAAAAATATATATTTTTAAAATTAGTACAAACATCTTTACTGTATTTTCTAAAGAGCATGTTCTGAGTATTCATCCATGGAACCACTAACATCTATTTATTATGTATATTATTGGCTTCTTTATTATTTATATATATATTATTCTATTCCTTTTTATTTAATTTTATTCCATTTGTAAATAATTTTTGAAAAAAACGCTTGTTGAAATATAAATATCAGTGACTTGAGAACATTCACAGAGAATGTTCTCAAGTCACTCATATTTCACACCCTTCCCTAGACAGTCATATTTATATATCAACAAGCTCCCCCCCCCCCCGAAATATTTACAGTTGGAATAAAATTAAATAAGAAATAGGCAAAAATCCAATGGATTATTTGAAAATTGAACATCAGTATCGCAAGTCAACTCTCTTGAAGTTTTGGAGGCCTTATTCAATGCTGAAGAGCCCTCTTGTGGGTGTGATGAATATTATTTTCTGCACTGTTACTGTACAACAAAAATTTAAGGGTGATCATTGTACATTCTGAGCATCATATTTCAAGCTGAAGAGCTCAAGTGTGGATTAGGAATCATGTGTCTGAGTGTGTGGATGTTACTCTGTAAATCATCGTGTACAATAGAAAGCATTAAGTCAATATTAATTGTACTAGTCAGAACAATATAGTTTGTGATCTCACAGTGCAACTAGACATACAATGCAGGAGATCTCAAAAGGTCTTTTTTGTTTTAGAAAACAGCTATGGGAGATGAGATGAGATGAGATTGGGAGCACAGTGCCCCCCCATGCCAATTCCCCAATTAAATATATTACCTCTCTCATTTTCTCTATTCCCATTGTGAAAATATACGAGATAACAATCCACTCCTGTGTGGAAGGCCAACGATCCATCTTCACCAACACAATATAATTGAACAGCATCAGGTACCCAACGTACGCCATCTGCAAAGAAATAAACTCAGTTTTCCTGGATACTGTATGAATGTTCAGCTTACCTACGTTACTTAATTCAACCATACTAGTTTTCTATTCCTAGACAGAAGAGCCATGTGCAATTTCCAGCTAGAAGGCCAATGCTCTGGTTCAGACGTTCTTTGTGGATGCCACAAAATGCCTCCTCCTTCATGCCAGGGCTTTCACATCTCCTCCAGTTCCTTGTCTGCAGGGAGATGCATGTTCACAGCTGCCCAGCTGAATGGCTAAATCAGCACATGGCATAGCAGTGCTTCCTCTGAGTGTATCTACTGTAGACTTCAAATATTGGAAGTAGTCTATATAGATTAATAGCAATCTCAGTTATCTGACTGCTGGTCCTTTTTCAGCCTCAACAAGTAGCAAGCATGCACAAGAAGGAGGTACCAGCTGGTTTTGGAAGCAGCAAAATTTTCAGAAGAATACTTTTTTTATAAGGAAAAAGCCCTCAGAGGGGACCCTCCCCCCCGCAACAGCCTAATGAGGATGAGGACTGACTTAGACGGCTGACTGGGGAAGGTGGAGAACCAGACAAATGTGTTGGGATGGGAATGTGGTGCTTGGAAATGTGAATAGAAACACCCCACACAGCAATGTTTTGTTGCAGGCCCCACCTTTTCATACCAATAGGCGCTAATCTCTAAACCAATGAATGTATCTATATGGGCCATAATTATATATAATAAATTTTTTCCTCTGACATTATTTACAGCCATTTTTCAATTAATCACAAATAAGAAAAAAGGGGAGGGGGGGGAGGAAACCCCATGCCAATAGGCCAACATTTACAAAATAGGGTAAACGAAATAAGGGGCTGAGGATAAGGAAAGTGCTGTAATGTTTCAGGCACATAAAACAGAAGAAGCATTGCACATTAAACTGTTGACTATTGACCACAAGTCTCAAGAAATGTTTTCACATTAGTCCTCCAGATGTTCATGTTGATACATAGCTTCTTTAAAATATCCCATTAATTTCTCTTAATTATCAAGTGACACACAGAAGGGCTAAAGTTTGTGTCTTCCTGCAAACGCTCTACAATATTTATAAGCATTATCTACTTGCACATAGATAGATATTACAATAATGCTTCACTTAGACAATGTAGACATACTGATGAGGGGGGCCTTTACAAATTTGTGTCATTAGGGACAGATGACAAAATGATAGTCGCTCCTTACAGTGTAGAACCAAAATTTAACAATTGGTGCATTGTAGAACTCATAGATCTTGCGGCCAAAGGGGATCCATCGGTGTCTGCTCTGAACTTCCTCTTCCTCCTTCTTCCTTGAAGATTCCCCATTGCCACGTCCCAACATTGCCTACAGTTAAAAAGAACAAAAATGACTATAATAGATTATTCGCCAGCTGCCCAATCCAGTTTCACTGGATCAACTGATGGGACAGTGTCTAACAAATGTAAAGCACACACAGACATTTCAAACTTACAATAAGAATCAGGTAATTAAGCAACATGAAAATTCATTCTTTAACTTTTGTATATTTGAAGCTGCCATTCATAACGTTGATTGAATCTGCAAATGCTGTAGCAACACCACTTCAACAGAAACTACAGACATAAATGCAACTCATGAATCCCTTCCACTTCTCAGTTCTTTAAAAGCAACTATACAAACAAAAAGCTTATCTTTTTTCCTTGCTGATATGGTTTTCTCCTGTTGCTTTATAATAGGTAATTTTTAAAAAGAAAAAATGGTTAGCATAAAGAACTTAAGAATCACAAAACTGACAATTATGATGCTGGGATCGGAACAAACATGAGGGACAGAAGACTGAAGAGAGTGGGAAAGTTAGATAATAAAACAGCACTTCCTACTTCAGTATTTTATTACTGAAGTAATTAGGGGAGTATGTAGGGGAGGGTTAGTACCTCTGTTGGGGGACACGTTGTGCTCCTTCTGGGGTACTTTGCCTCCCTTTGGCTTCCACCCTGCACTCAGCTCCCATCTGTGGCTCCTAGAAGCTGTTAGCCTGCGACAACTGCCACACAGAAAGCAACAGCTTAGACTGGCTGGCTCAGCCAGGTGAGGGGAACCAGTGGGTCTCCAACCCTCGATGAGAGGCTCTGGCAGATGGAGCACACGAAATCAAGAGTGGGTCCAATGGTCAAGTTTCTGCACGTGCCGTGGAGGGAAGTAAGGGGCAGGTGGGGCTCATCAACCTGGGAAGGTAGCCCATCTAGGCGAAAGAAAACTCTGACCCTAAACTTCTGCTGCCTTGCAGGAAAAAGGCTAAGAAGTAAACCCTACACAAATCTCGAGCGGAGTCCCTAAGACAGTTGATTAGCGCCTTGCAAGCCTCCATCTGGCAACTCCTGCAGCCAAGCTCGTGCCAATGTATTGCTCTGCTTTCCTTTGGATCATATCAAGGAGGCCGAGAGAGAGGTCTTGTCATCTGGGCAACTTGGGACCTCCAGACACACTGCCCAAGTCTTGAGTCCTGGGGAGGTCACTTGGATGCTGCTAACGCAATGGTTTGACTTCACCCCCTAGTACTTTTCAGGCTGCCCTAGAGCCTACATGAGAGTTGTTTTAAATGCAGAATTAAAACAAAAAATGGTGGGAGAACTTAAAATGTCAACAAGCAAGTCAATACAGTTCTAACAAGCCTTTCAATGGCAAACAAGCATAGTAGCTGTAATACTGTGCTAGTAAATGAGCAAGTAAAAGGACCCAGGACTTCTAGAAAACTAAAGGCGCTTCATATTTCAGCAGAGCATTCATATCATCAGAGGCAGGAATTGCTCCGTTTCAGAGCTGGCTGCTTTGCTGTTAGGCACATTAACCTTTAATGATTAATTTAATTGAACTTATTTTGTCCACGAGTCTTTTAAAGCTTCTTTTCAGCTGACTCTACTCCATATAAATACGTAAGTGAATTAGAAAACAGACCCTAGAATTGTAGAGTTGGAAGAGACCCCAAAGTCATCTAGCTCAACCTCGCAGTGCAAGAATCTCAGGTAAAGAATCCATGACAGAGGACCATCCAATTTCTGCTTAAAAATCTCCAAGGAAGGAGAGACCACAACTTCTCAAGTGAGACCATATCTCTGTCAAACAGCTCTTACTGTCAGAAACATTCTTCCTGATGTTTAGTCAGAATCTTATTTCTTGTAAGTTCGACTCCTACCCTCCAGAGCAGGAGAAAACAAGCCATCTTCCATGTGACAGCCCTTGAGATATTTAAAGATGGATATCATATTGTCTCTCACTCTCCTCTTTTCCATGCTAAACATACCCATCTCCTTCAAGCACTCCTCATACGCCTTGGTTTCCAGACCCTTGATCATCCAGTCGCCCTCCTCTGCACACATTCCAGCTTGTCAATATCCTTCTTAAATTGTAGCACCCAGAATTCTGACCGAGGAAGAATAGCATGGTACTATTATTTCCCTTAATCTGGACACTAGACTTCTGTTGATGCAACCTAGAATAACATTTGCTCTTTTTTTGCTGCTGCATCACACTGTTGACTCATGTTAACCTTGTGGCCTAGATCCCCTAGATCCTTTTCACATGTAGGGCTAGTAAGCCAGGTGTCCCTTACCTTATATTTGTGCATCTGGTTCATTCTAAGTGCAGAACCTTACATTTGCCCGTACTGAAATTCATTTTGTTAGTTTGGGCAACCTGTTAAGGTTTTGTTAGTTTGGGCAACCTGTTAAGGTCATTTTGAATCCTGATTCTGCCTTAGCTACCCCTCCCAGTTTGGTGTAATCGGCAGATTTGATGAGCATCCCCTCAGTTCCTTCATCCTCAATTAATATTTTAGAATGCCTGAATATTTGAAAACAGTAACAATGATCATTCTCTTGCTGATTTACATCTAAAGGGGCCCCCTATGCACACTTACCTGGGAGTAAGTGCCAGTAAACACAGGGGGAAGTAAAGAGGCATTGCATTGCTGTTCAAGGGGAAGGGCACCTTGCCTCTTGTAATTCATCTTAGGACCTGTTTCCAGTTCTTTACTGGCACCAAATATGAAGGAAATTGTGCAAATCAAACAAAAGGTTTGATGTTATGCTTTTCTGTAGTAAACATAACAAAATTCAGATTCACTAGGCGGAAGAGGGAAAAATTGCCCAATTACCTTTCAGTGAAGTGCATCATCTTTTGGTAAGAAATGAAAGATAAAAATGTGCAACCAAATGTATTGCATTTAGAGAGCCAAAACCAAGATCAGTATAAAATTTTAAGAGATTCTGGAAGCCAAAGGGACAGTTGTAGTGGCAAATCCTTTTCAACAAGGGGAGTTTTTGTAGCCCTTGCACCCTGTTCCTCTTTGACAAAGTTTTTGGCCTGTTGTCACTTACAAATATGTTAGTGGCCTTGTGTTAGCTTTGAAACAAGGGAAACCCAAATCCAGTTTGCAGGGGAAGAGATAAGAAAGTTGCTGTGCCTCATGATTAAATCAATATAATCTAGTAGAAGGTGGACAAAACTACCCTTTGCTTGTAAGTGTACAAATGCTTCTGCTGTTTTTATACTTGGTGTTCCACCTCCCAACTCCTTGCTGCTTGAGGTTGTGCTGCACCAACCTTTCACTGCCTAAATAAATGTCCTGTTTTACTGGCAATTGGTTTCTGAATTCTATTTACCATTCCAGGCAGCCCAGGGGATTGGGCTTGAGCCCTTATGGTTTCCCGGTGCACGTCTGCACCCAACAGGACTCAGCTAAATAAAAGTGTTGAAAGAGAATTGTTTCCACATTGTGGTGAGGCACACTCAGCACAGCTAAGCAAAGCCAATTTTCTAAATGGGATGCCAACAGTAGAGATGGGCAGATTCAACTGGCAGAAAGCAGCACAAAACTGACAATATTTGTTACTCACTTTGAGTACTACTGTTTCAAAAGACTACTCTTTGGCATCAGCTCAGCTTCTGTGCACTTCCAGAAGAGTTTGAATCACAAAAAAGAAAGAAAGAAAGAAAGAAAGAAAGAAAGAAAGAAAGAAAGGGAGAATCCTGTTTATTATCTAGGTATCTGTATGTTTGATTGTTGTTTGTTTATTTAACAAAAGATACATACTGCTTGATTGTAGTAAAACCTATAAGCAGTTTACAAGAAATATTGAAAATATTAAAAAAAACCTAAAAACAATTTAAACATAATTAAAATGGGCAGGTTTTTGCATTCAAAGTTGGCAGTGGCAGGGAAATGAGCTTTCCTTCTTGTAGTTTTTGGGCAACAATGTAGGCATGAAAATGCAGAGGTGGCCCCCAGGAAAGCAAGCTTTGCCACTTTTGAAGGACAATGCAGTGGGCAGGGAGTGAAGATGAATGAAACAAAGAGCTTCACACTTGTGGTTCCAAGTCACAGAAAATGCCCATAAAGCTGATTCAGCAGAAGTGGGTGAATGGGCATGTGGAAGAGCAGAAGGACTTCAGCTCCCAGCCTTTCCCAAGAAATCACCATGAGCAGAACTATTAAAAAGCACAGAACTGAAAAGAACAAGGGGATGCATGACTTCAACACAAATTGTTTCAGGGGTTTTTGCTTTGGTGTGCTTCAGAAAAAGTGCTGGGAAGCGGAAGACAGGCCTGCCTCTTTAGCAAGGGCATTCCAAGCCAGGCTGCTTCCATGGAGGAAATCCATTCCTTTGTGACTACAGAGAGGGTGGCAGAGACGTAATCTGAAGCCCAGGGCAAAACATAGTTTGGGGGTCCTTCTCCCACACCCCAACCAATGCTGTCAGTAACATATACATGGAATATCAACCTAGTAAATGTATTACTGTCAGACTTGGGGGATTCTATCCTCCGCCGGCAGCATCAAGGATCAAGGCAGAAGCAAGAAAGTTCGCAATAATGTTTTTATTCAGTTCTTGTGGTGCAAGACAAAGAATCTAGTCCTAAACGCCATGGTGACGCTGCTCACTCTGAGCTTCTCCCCCCCTTTCCCCAGCATCAGCCTGTGGCCCTACGGATGGCCTCAGGAGTCAAACGTCTTGGAGGACGCTGGCTCTCCTACGCTTTCCTAGGACATCTCTGCTGGCAATTCTCCCCTCCCCCTCCTTATCCTAACACCGCCTGACTTGGCAGCTCTGAGTTCTGCTGCAGTTCAATCCTGCCTCCCTCTTCTCTTGAAACCACTGGAGAAGGGGCCCTGATTCCCTCTCCCCCCTCCTCTGAGGGAAACAAAGGAGGAGGAGGGGGTGATTCCCAGCCTTCCCCTTCAGACCCTGACAATGACACAGTTAATCATGAACATTGCTTGGAAAGGCTGGGAACTTGTTACACAAAATATGGAAACCCAGAAACCCAGAAACCTGACTTCTATGGAGTCACTAGGCTGTCCAGCTCAGTTTTCTCTACCCTGACCGGCAACGTTCCTCCAGTGTTTCAGGCATCTGGAAATGTCAGGGATTGAACCAGGGATCATCTGAACACAAAGCAGATACTCCACCCCTGAGCCCTTCCACTAACAGTGGTGGATCTTGGGATCTCACATTTCAGCAGCACCCTGTGCAACGCCAAAATTGGGCACCTGTCGCACTCCATTTTAAATAATAGTTGTGGTGTCCCCCGCAGCCCCCTGAGGCTCTGTGCCCAGTGCAACCAAACTGTCAGGGGCTGGTCTGGATCGGAAGAGTGGGAGATGCAGATCCTAGGATCAGATCCTAACAGAAGAGGAGGGGGAATACTTGCTCCCCTTGCTTCCAGAGTCTCCAGAAGCAGGCAGACAGGTAAACACAGAGGCTGCACAATTGAGAGAGGAGCTCCCCAGCTTTGAGATAGTAACTAAGCAACCAGAAGGGAGGGAGCAGCTGGGCGATACATCAATCGAGTGTGGAGGGGAAGCCCCTCCCCCCCAAACTTGGAGGTATGATTGTGTCGGAGAACAAAGGAAATGCGGGGGGGGGGGGGGACGTCCCACTGGCGTGCTTCTTGCTGCAGAAGTTGAGGGGAGGAGTCACAGTAAGAAAGTGCTATGCTTGCAGAGAGTTGTGTGTCTGTGCTTGCAACATGATACTGTAATAAAAAGACTATAAATCTACTGAATGCTTGTTAATTCTTATCTGAGAGCGACCAGAAGGGAAAAGGGAACTCCTGTACTTGACACAAACTGACCACACTCCCCTAAATCCTCCACCTCCCCTTCAACTCCTGGCTTTTGCAATCTTGCACAAACTGTACAACTTAGCAATCGTGCAAAACTGACTGGGTGGTGGGTGCTGATGGTGCTCTTTGCCCTTGGTGGTATTCCTTCTCGGACCCGCTGTGATACAAACAGAGTTGAACATAATGTTTGAAGTGCTATAATTGCTGGAACTTTTGTTTATTACAGGAAATAAATGGAATCTGTTAACTAAAAAACAAACCAAGCTCAGATTGAAATGTCTGTCTGTTCCATTGGCCCTTTGCTAGGCTCCTGCTTTATTTCTGAAGTCGCCTTCTTTATCGGAGTATTTCATGTTATAATGGCTCTGAAGTAACTGTAGACCACTGAGCACAAATGTCTACCCACACTCACAAATGACAAATATTTGCGAAACTGCCAGGGTTTGGACTAGGAGTTCAACCTAAGAACCATGAATGTTCTTTTCATGGTTGTTAGTTCATAATATTCTTACTATTCACAAACACTGTAGGTAGAAGCTAAAACAGCAAATGGTTTGCAACGTGCAGAAAAATACTTCTCTCTGTGAGAGGATGGAAGGGATGGAAAGGGGTGATAATTTGCTAGGAGGCTGCTATACGTAGGTGGCTTCTGTTTTTTCTGTTTTTTGAACGTAACTGATTTATCACGAGTCAGGCTGAGTCATGCAATAATGCACCAGGCACCGACTGGTAACATATTTGGGGGGAAATGAACTTGTGCTATATATATAGGGACTTGTCTGTCACTGTGGCAGGTATAATGATCCCATCCCTGGGCGTGAGCAGTTGCATGCAGCGTGGCAACGGGTCTGCTTGCGCTGAAAAATTCCCTGCGGCCCCCACCTCCTGCCTTTTAGTTTATTATCTCCTGCTTCCTTTGCAGCCAGCCTGACTTTCAGGCTAATTGCCCAGCACTCATTTCTTCCTCCACTCTTTTCCTGCTAACAATATATGGTGTCTGGTGTACCTTTTGTTCATTTTAGCACATGAACAATGAAATAATAAATTCACAACATCAGAGAAAACCAATATTATGCATTCTGGAACTTGAGCCCTCTGCTGTTTACTGCAAAGAATTTGAGTGCCCACAGAATCCTTAGAGATATAAGTACTGGGTGTGCCATGCTGTTTTATTGTAATAATCAGTGTGTGTGTGTGTGTGTGTGTGTGTGTGTGTGTGTTATTTGTTAAATTTCTGTATCACCCTTCATCTGAGGATCTCAGGGCAGTTTACAATATAAAAACACAAAAGTGCATAACATATTAACAAATAAAAACAAATTGTTGTTTAATTGTTTGAATGATTGTTTCCCCTCCCCCCACCTATGTGTTTAGATGTTCTTATTTTATCTGTAAGCTGCCTTGAGTCCCAGGGAAAAAGGCAGGGAATGAATGAATGAATGAATGAATGAATGAATGAATAAATACTAATAATAATAATGTTAGAAAGTAGAGGGAAAAGAACCCAGGCCGAAGGCAAAGATCAAGGTCAGATGGTGGAGAGGAGGGAACATGGAAAACCATGCTATTTCTCTAAAGAAACACACAGAGACAAGACAAGACATTACAGCGCTCTGTGCTGCTACTAGAGGAAAATATAGTGTTGGAGAAAAGGAATGGGAACAGGGCATCAAAAGAGAGGGTAATTGTAATTCACTACATTGTGCTTATTGGATTTGAATAAGCACTTCACTCATTGATCAGAAGCCAGCAGTAATTAGCTACAATTAAAGCAGAACAAGTTCATTTTGGAGGAAAACAAGCTGTCAATCTTAAACTGGCTTCTGATCTTTCCCTCTTTTTCCAGGATCTTGCCTGCATAGGGGTCCTGTAGGCTGATCTTGTGCCTAGCGTCTTCTGCTTCCCTGAATTTTGGGTCTTGTAGGCAGATCCTTCTGCTTGCCCGCAGATAAGATCTTGGGGACAGCTCTTGCTGATGGCCTGTAGGAAACAGCCTAATTTTTAACAAAATTTAATGAAGTAAACCTTAAAAAAATGAATATGGGCACCGAGAGACCAGTAAGTAGCTATGAAAAAATAAAAAATGCTTGTGATGTCTTATGCCAGCAGAAGCCCAGGAGGCTTTTTAGTGGTTTAACTGGTTTGATTCTTTCTTGTACATACAATAAATTCATTTAAAATTAGCACGGCAAAGTCACACATGAATATTTAGTCAGTGTTGACTTCAAAGGGACTTCTCACTAAATGTTTGCCATCATAAGCAGCTGTTATATAATGTGTGCTTCTAAAATGTTTAAGAAAAGCAAATAAACATTAGAGGAGGGAAAATAAAATAAAATAAAACTATGCAAAAGGCACCGACTAAAGATAATAGAATAAGACCATTAAAGAAAAATTTACAATCTACTCAATAAGCTGTCCCATAATATTGTAAGTGGATTGTCAGGCAACAGAAGCAGCTGGAAGAACCCCTTCATTTCCATATATTCACAAAGATGATCCTCAAAAGGGTCAGGCATTCCAGCTTCCAACTGAAAACAGGAAATCCTAAAACTTGTCGACTGAATGGTTCCTTAACCTATTTGTGAAAAACTCATAGAAAGATATTCCAGATTGTTTAATGATCACTAAATATATGTCAATATTTGTGAACACCTCGTCTCTATAATGCTAAATGTGGACCTATCACCAAATGAAACTATTATGTTCCTGTTTTTGTCTCCAATTCTTAACAGCAACTTAATCATCCTTGACAGCTCACTTTATTTGACAAAACTTCATAGAGGCTTATGCGATCCTGAGCCCCAACTTTCCCCCAAGATGCTGGAGTTGCCCTAACATCTCAGCTGGTTTTTGGTTTTTTGGTGGCAAGAGTAAAATGAGTATTGGTCAAGGATATGATCACTTAAGCGTAATTTAATTGGAGCTGTGGTTTTTAGCTTGCATCTCAGCCCTTGAGATGGAGTGGACAAGAAATGCAAAAAATGTTAGGAATGGTGCATTTGCTAAGTATAACAGCAACAGCTGGAGATAAACACTTTTGTTACCTTGCAACAGTAACCAGCTTTAACATACAGTTGCTTACAAATACAGTTTTTCATTAACAATTGTATTTAGATTTAAACTTGAAAATAACAAAATGACACACCACATCTAAAATATTGCTGTGACATCTTTTTTTTTTTGTAAATCATTGCTTTGCAGCAATAATAGTAAATAATTATTGTATTTGGGAAGAGTCCTCCGCTACTGATAGTCTGTACCTTCCATAATCCTTGTAAGTAGGATGTCTGTATAACGGTGTCCTTTACAAAAAGCATGATCAGCCATAGCCGGGTGCGCCTCCACTATTGAAGTCAAGGCACAACCGATGATAGCCAGCTGCACCACAATGCATTGTTTCCCAGAAGCAAAATGGAACTTCTGTAATTCGTTACCTCATTTGACTCTAGGAACTCTTCCTGGCCACAAGCTATACGACACGGCTTATACTCAGCCATGGTTACTTTCAACAGGGCACCTCGGGAGAGATTCTGGGTGGATTGGGCTCCCTAAAAACATGGCACTCCTTAATAGAGGGTTCACCAACATGGCAGTCACAGAGGCTGCTCCTCTGCTGAAGTTAAGCTTGGAAAAAAGTGATCTATTGTGGCCAATGGAACAGTTGTGGGGCACTATGTGTTTCTGTGGCCTCCAATTGTGCCCAAGGACCCTAAAAGGTTGGTGACCCCTCCCCTAACACATACCGAAGTGGAAATGGTAAGGGGGGGGGGTAATGGCAGCGCGAACCACTTCCAGCAATGTGTTCCCTTACTGTGAGTTCCATGTCCTCCTCTTCCTTTTCTTTCACTGGTTTTTCTGGTTCCTCTGGCTCTTTTTCTTGAAGTTGGATCTCTTGAGCCTGAGACATGTAAGGCATGTCATCTTTGTTCTTGAACTCCAAGCTGAGAATTGAAGGAGGAAGTAGAATTCCTAGAATTACCTAAAGCAATAATAATGATAACAATAATCATCACAATTAACAGGTTATGGTTATGCCAGTTGCTTATTTAGTTTCAAATTACATGTGCTCTCTGGGCCATCCAATAATCTGATACTCATGCATGTGGGTTTCAAAATGACTCGCCAGGGGCTGGTGCGAAAACCCATTGTCTGGGCAAAGCCAGGGATAGCGGGAGCAGAGGCTGGCCATAGATGCTTCTAAAAGACCTGGCGTCCTAGAGAGCTTAAAAGGAGTAGCTCAGCCTTGCCTTACGACACCTCCCTTTAGAGTTTAAAGTGGAAAGATTTGCAGAGGCCCTATCAATGCTTTACATGATCAAAGCTGTTACTGCTAATTCAGCACGACCTCTCCCTAAGCCTCAAGTTATGATATGATTTTAAAACAGTCCTGACCTTTAGGCTGGAATTTTTGCGCATCCGGAGTCTGCCCATCCACATGTCTGTGAGCAGCATTTGGCTACAAGTGTGAGCAATGAAATCGCGATGTTTGGCTGCCACTGCGAGTTGCAGGCACGTGGCATTGCTCCAGTTCTTCAGCTCATAGGTCAGAAGTTTCATTGCCAGCTGCTCATCCTGCTTGTAGGATTGGTCCAGGAGCTCCACTGCCAGCTGGCCAAAATCCCTGCAATACAGGCCGCTTTTTGTTAGCTTGTGCAATCTGTTACATGGAATCTAAACAACTGGGAACTTTCTGCTGAAAGGACTATGCTATACTCAGGTGCACTTGGCATATTGGTGCTGAAGGTTAGACATCTAGTGAAGCTCCTTAATTTACTGTTGCTAAGAGGTCCTAGGTCCCACTTGCTTCCTTTCTTCACCTTGGTGGCTTACATCTGAACCATTCCACTTCCTATTACCTGTTTGAGAAAAGCACATTTCCTAGGGAATCCTTAACTAAGGGAATATAGTGCATCCCCCCCACCCAACTGTGCTAAGTGAATAGTAGAGGTATGGAATTCAAACATATAAGCATCCTCTTTTTTCATTCAACCCAGGTCTGAAGGGAAGTGCTAGAGGACTTCCAGGCAGCCTGTTTTTATTGAGCATTCATTGTAATTTGTTTGCAGGGAAATTAGATGGCATTGATTGCTTAATAAGCATTCACTCTCATTTGTTAGTGGGCAGGCTAGAAGACTGTTGTGTCCAACGAAGTCTTCTCCTGCACTTCCCACTACATTTTCCCTATTGCAAAAAGTTGGATCTTTTGGGTAAGCACGTGCTAGAGCTCCAAATCAGCTTTAATTGCACTGCCTGAATTTTCTGCTTGTAATTTAATCCCACCAGAATATAGTGACAATCTGGAAGCACCCTTGGGATTTATGCAGTGTTTGGCCATAACAGGGGACTGGATACCAATGAAGTGACTGAGGATTTCATGGTACTAGATGAAGGTGATGATAGTTGTTCCTTGTCTTGACAGGCCTTGTTACTTCTGTCCGTATCTATGTGTTTGAGGAATGCTCATAATAGGCAACATTCAGCACATCCTGCCTTGTCTGGGCTGGTTCACAGCCAGTTCTGAAATCCCATGGTGTTAGAGAGCTTAGCCAGGAGATTCACAACAATATATTGTGTGAAGGCTGCATCTGCTTTTATCTTAAGACCATTTAACAGCTGCCATTTGCATCTTAAGAACCTTAGACTATCATAATATGTGCTACTCAGAGCAGCTGTTTGATGGCACAATAGCACCAGGTACATGATACCAGGGATTCAGCATCTGCACCAGTTTTCTCTAACTTTCCCAGTAAAATGCAAAGTGCAATTTTTGACCATAAAAGTCCTGGGGTTTTATAGATACCTGAAATATTACCACTCCACATAAATCAATCCAGAGGAATTTATTTACTGTATTATCTACACATCACATTCCAACAGCAAAGATCAACGTCTTCTCCGTGGCACCCTCATACCTATCAAACTCCTTGGCTCAATAAGGGCACTGAAATAAATACCTAGGTACTTCTGGGAAGTGTTATGCTATGTTTTATATTATATTATATTATATTATATTATATTATATTATATTATATTATATTATATTATTATTATATTATCACACACACACAACTTCTTGGCCCAACGACACCCCAAAGCAGTAAACAGCACATTAATACATAGAAAGGTACAATAAAGGTACAATGAACAGTAAACTGGCCCAAATATGATAATGCTTTACTAATTTAGGATTGGCTCACATTAACTTTCAGCTCTATCCTCTCTTGCTACCTCAGGGCATGCTGAGTTCACCAGCCCACTTGCAGGTCCTCCTTGCCCAACTAAGAGCTCCTTGCCCCAGTAAGAGCTACAGGATATCTGTTGCTGATGCTGATGATAAGAAAAGTCTGTAATACCCCCCCCCCCGGATATGCCTTTGTGAGCTGCATGCAGACACAGCTCCCCAGAATCCTAGCTCTTACTTAGAAGCCAAGCTAGCTCACATTCCCTGCTCCTGCTCTCATGCAAGAGCAAACCCACCTACAACTAGTCACTGTAGGGGTGACTGGAACTTGCCACCAGAGAAGGAGGCTTGCTCCCTGAAAACCAGCTACAGTTGTGGCAAAGTTCTTACGATTCATGTGTGGGGCTATGTCTGGCCCTTGGAACAAGCTCCTGTTTTACAGGTGCAGCAGAAAAGCTGGGGAGGTTAAGGTTGTTTTCTACCTCCAAGCCAGCAATATTCCTGCTCCTTGCTTGCCTTCTGAGCCAATGGTGGCCTCCAAATAAATAGGTTTCTTCCAGGAAACCTACTATACACAAGTGCAGGAAGGCATCTTGTTTGGTCTGGCTATCATCAGATCAGTGTTAAAAAGAAGTGGGGTCATTGTAACAGGCTTTTAGGTAGTATCAGTAGAAACAAATCAAGATGAATTCATTAATTATTCAACCTGGAGTTATGATTTAACTCCTGAGATATGTCATCCACCATATCATTCTCGGATGCTTCGTGGGCCATGGCTTTGCAGAGCTTACAGGCCACTAAAGCCTTAGCCATGGCTTCCTCTCCATGTTGCCAGAAAAAGAGGGCCATCTTCTGACGCTTCATTAGCACAGCCCACACCATCAACTCATGAAAGGGAAAAGGGAAATGGTTAATCTCAGGATCATCAAGATCAATGTCCACTTCTTCCTCTCGCTTCTTGGTTGTTTTTCTTCCCCTCCGCAGTGGGACATCATCCTGTTAAATGGAGAAAACGCCATCAGACCAAAACAGTTTCAGCCATGTAATGTTTGTTAGGAGACATTAAACTAGTTCCTTTGCTACAGTCATAAGTTACTAACAAACTTGCTCTCTCTAGTTTATGTGACTCTAGATACTTTCTCACACAGGGCAAAACATCCACACTTTCTCACAATAATAATACATACTGCCTTGGGCCCTCCATCACAAAACAGATGTAAATAACCCAGCCTTTAATATATCTGAACTGAAGAATGATGCCCACAAAACAACAGTTTTAGTACTTAAAGAAATACTTGTTGAAATAAATAGCATTGCTAACATCTATCCAGTCCCTGCGTTAAAAACAATAAATCCCTGTTGAATGCCTTGCTGGCCAACTTAAGCCAACACAAATATTGTAAACTATATTATGTGTTTTATGAAATATCTTGCTTTAGAATTATGTGAATGTGGATTGCGTTCATCCTGTCAAAATTAGAAAACGATCTCATACTGTTGTGGGAAAGACTGATTCCCATGCTGTCCTTGGGTACATTCACAGAGCTGATTTTTTTTGCTGCTGAGCTTTTTCCAGCAGTGCCCCGCAGTTGTTGCTTCCATGTGCCTATGGGGGTAGAAGAGCAAACTGCACCTGTGCTCCCCAATACAGCACAGGAGGGGCGTTGGGCAAGTCTGGTCTTGAACTGTGCTTTGGTCATTTCTAGTAGCAGATCCCAGCATATTAATGGTAGTAGAATCTCCCCAATGTCACATGCACCAACCTATAATTAAGAATTAGCCTTAATTCACCTTTCTTTATGAATAGCCTTATAAAAACTCATCAATTTTGAGCCAAACAAGCAATTAGCTACCTATCTGTGACTTTAAGTGCAGAGCTCATTTGTTTTTAACACAACACAACCAGTCAATGGCGCCCTATCAGATGTCAAGGAAATAAACAACTACCTGACTTTTAGAAGACATATGAAGGCAGCCCTGTTTAGGGAAGTTTTTAATGTTTGATGGTTTATTCTGTTTTAATATTCTGTTGGGAGCCGCCCAGAGTGGGGGCACCGGATGCAGTGATGGGGGGGGCTGTGCGAGGCTCCCAGCCCCCCCACAGATGACCTCAGCTGCACCAGGACAGGGATCGCCCAGCGGTGGCTCAGCGAGGCTTGGAGGAAGTCCAGCGAATAGCGCAGTGGAGCCGCCCCCCGACCGAGCACCCACCAGCCTCCTCCATCGCCACCGTGGCTGCCATAAATGAGGAGAGAGAGGCAGGGACGGTGAGAGCCAGGCAGGCTGCATGGAAGTGGGCGAGCCAGTTCAAACCTGGCCCCCACCCGACCTGCACGGAGACCGGCACGCAGGTGGTGGGCAGGGACCCACCAAAACATTTACTATCACATTTATTTATTTATTGTTTTAAAAAATTATAATCTTTATCCCTTGATGTTTGTTTCTTTGTGTTTTTTGTGGGGGGGGGATCCTTTTATTCTTATTTTATCTAGATTTTATTCTTCTTCTTTGGTTCCTTTCCCTTAATTTTTCAAAAAAAATCAAAAATATTTATAAAACATTTTTAATACATTTTTCTTTCTTCTTTTTAAATTTTCTTTGCCCCTCATATTTCTTACCTCCATTTTTTCTAACTCTTAAGAACCAAAATGGCGGCGCCCAGAAGGGAGCCTTGAACCAACATAGGCCACTTCCTGGGATCACCACTTCAGCCCTGACTTCATACTTTAAAAAATTTTACTCCCCCTGCCCTCCCATTACCATCATCATCTTTTCTTAAAAAAACAAAAACAAAACAAAATGAATTAAATGACACTTACTTCCATTCCCAGCAGTTTCAGGGCTTTGGGCTGTAGGCAGAAGAAGAAGAAATGACAATGTTTCAAATATATAAAGGGGTGTGTATGTGTGCGCGTGCAGCAATCCTATACACACATACCTGAGAGTAAGTCCAACTTAATCCAACAGGGCTTACTTCTGAGTAGACAGGAATAGGATTGCACTGCAAAGCACAGAGACTGCAGAACCACTGCTCCCCCCCCCCAATCAATCATGCTCAGTTCTGATTTTGGAACCCCAGTCCATATATTAGGAAAGCCCCTAGATCTAGATGTTGTAGTTTATGTTGAACTGCACATGATCAATTCTCCTTCTTCACGGGGTCTATAGGAGAGTCTCCCCTCCCATGTCTCCATATTTATGTTATTTTCAGAAAAACTTTCACAAAAAAGCAAGAGATGGCTAAATAGAGAATATCATTTCTGTTAAGTGCAGAAGCCTAGAACATTTGCTACTCGCGCATGTTTGGGAATTTGCTTTTGATTACTTGACTACAACTTTACTGGAACCTATTTTAATAAAGATCATCTATCTTACATGTGGGATCTTTTTCAGAATATGGCCTTCTACACAAGGATCTGATGACCTCTAGAATGCATGCGAAGAACTCACTATTTCTAAAATGCTGAACACCCCCCCCCCCCGTTAGCTGTTCTGAGCATCTTCTTTTGGAAAGTGGAAGTGAATTACAAATATTTATGCAAATAGAATAAATTCTCAGAGTAAAGAATGGCAAATGAAGAAATCACCCTTAACTTTGATGCCCGCTGCTGGCTGGGCTGCCACCGGCAGCTTTGAAAGAGGTTTGGAAAACAATGTGTGTCCTGGGGAAGTGGCTCCCAGGATCTCAGGACTTCCTGTATGGAAGTATGGTTGGAAAAAGGCCCCCAGCCATACTCTAAGTCAGGCACGAGGAACCTCAGGCCCTGGGAACCAGTGTGGCCCTCCAAGGCATCTAGCGAGGGGTGTGGCAGGACAGCAAATGTCTCTCCCCAGGCCATACAACCTCCTGAGTCACAACCCTTCCCAGCTGTACTTTGTATCCCTTGAATGTTTTGGTCTGAACCTGAACTCTGACCATGCTTCTTGCTTGTCTGGAAGGAGGACAGAGGCGTGTGAGTGTGTGAGAGCGCAGAAACTGGCTTCCTGTGCAAAGCTGATATTCATGTTCCTTCCCTGCCCACTTTTGCTTCTGGCCCTTCTGCCCTGGAAGGTTGCTCTGGAAGAGAAGATGGCCCTTTGGCTGAAAAAGCTTCCCCACCGCTGCCCCTTCCCCACTTTCCTTTCAGCAGGCTCACAGCTCACTGCAACCCCTTAGGAAAGAAGCAAGCACAAAAACCCTCAATAATAACAGTCCTTACTCTCTTGGGGCCAAATAAGTTGTGATAGAGGGTTCGGAAGCGTTTCCGAGTATAATTGCAGCGGTAAGCTCCTCCCATGAGGTACTCAATCACCAGGCCAATGTCAATCAGACTGATCCTGTAATCTGGAGGAAGATTTCCCTATTTTTCCATTGGAATAAACACACACACAACACAAAGGGGAAGGGGGGAGAGAGATAAAGTTGGTTATTATGTTTACCACACAGATTTCTCTGTAACTATGAGAGGTTTTTAAAAATGAAATAAAATGTTAAGAAAACATAAGAATGTATTATTATGCTGGTTAATTAATTCACCTTAAAATAGATCCAACCGAAACCTGGATATTCACGCTTGGAAAGAAGACATAAATTAAATAAGAAGTTGCATTAAAACAAAGCAGTAACAGAAGATAATAAGTTTCAGAACAAAGGATTCAGGCTCTTCTGAGAAGGAAAACAGGAAACATCAAAGCGCATGAGGGCAAAGCATTGATTAGAGGACTTGCTGGACTCTAGCTATGGCCTGTTCATCGCCTGCTGAATGTGTGCGTACTTTGGCAACCGCCTTGGGGCAGTGTGTGTGTCAGGCTCTGTCCAACTGCTTTCTGCAGACTTAATCATGGAACCAGAAGAATGCTGTAGCACACATTCCCACTCAACCCTTTAAACTTTACACACACACTTCTAACTCTTTTCCCGCATATGTTCCAGAATGCTCAATTCCCTCCAATTGTTCTTAAATATAACCTCCACCTTTATTTCCTGGGGAAAGTTGCTTTCATTCACATTACTAGCAAACAAGAGGAATTATGTTTGTGCTTTTCAAAAGGTGTCAACTGTATACAGGATTTTAAAATATCATACCTTTCAGTTGAACTTCGGGTTATTCTTCTTGCCTCTGCAAGCATATGCCCCTGGAGGCACAGTCTGAAAACTAGCAGGCGCCGGATGGGCCTGGATCTCTTTTGATGTTGTAATTTGATTTTTCAGAAACAAACACTTATGTAATTATTTCCCAAATATGATTCTCATGTGAGAGTTTCCAATATCCTCAATTTTAAGTAATAATTGCTTTAAATCTTGTCCAAAAATGGGTTAGCCTGCAATATTTCACTCTATTGGCCAACGATGAATTTACATCTGAGACCTTGCTCCACTGACTCTGCTCTCTCCTGATATCAAACTGTAAATGTTTCTATTTTATCAATGCAAAGTTTAGAACTATGTAAATGAATGTTTGTGTCCCCTGTAGCATTTGTCCTTTTCAGTGAATAATTTGACAGTGCTGTGGCATCAACGCAGAGCGCTGCACGGGTTTCACAAAATGCCACTTTGGGACTATTTTCTTCACTCAGGCATTCCAGTAAATGTCTAGGATTTCCACGATGAAGTAAGGCAATTCCCAGTTCTCAATGCGTATTTGGTACCAGGTGCAGATACCAGAAGTTCCTTGCAAGCATGAAGAGATGCAAGTGTGAACAAATCTAGCAGGCACCTCCAATTCAAATACCAGGAAAAGGTGGCCAGCTCCTAGTATTGGGCCTAAGCTCTAGATTCTAACTAGCATTCAGCAAATTTTACTTCTGTGCTTTCTTCATAGCTACTTGCCCCATGGATACTGTAATCCCATAGACAGATACAAAATGTTAAGTGAACATCAGTCCTCAGCCTAACTTCTTTTCAGACTAGAGGGCATGCAAGGCTTGATCAACCAACAAAGGTCTCTTCCTTCTGGCATTTGACATATGATACTGAGATCTTGTCAGGCATGCGTAGATTTGATCATATTTGGACTGCGATTGTTGTAAGAAGGATTGTTCAGCTTTATTAATATTTTTCAAACAAACAAACGAGCACACTAAAAAGAATTTTACAACACTGTTTTATTTTGTTGGTCTTTCTTATCTAGAAACAATTTACTCTGGAATAGTTTACATCTCTTTTTAGGAGTAAAATTATACTAATCCAGAAACTGTCACCAGCACCACAGACACGAATTCTTTTAATATATACATAACTCCAAAAATCCTCCAGCATTTCTACAGCAGGAAGTTTCACCCATGTTTGATCTCCTGCACACATAGATGTCACAGACACATTGACATCAGCCACCTTGAGCTAATTACAACCTCTCCACCTCACAGTAAAGAAAATAGGTGCGAGGGAAGGGATTGTGTACAGCACAAGAGAAAGAGAAGTTGCTGAATTACAACTCATTACCAAACTAAAAACTATGGAGAAACCTGGTCTGAATAGAGATATTGGATTCATGCCCCGTTATACACGCTAAAGCTAATTTTGGTCATCTATCCCTTTAGAAATCCCTTGCCCTTCTCTGTGGAACCAACTGCCATTACAGTCATCAATAGTTATAAGGTTGAAGAGACCAGTCTTTACAATGTTTTTTGGGAGTAAGCACTATTGAATATAGTGGGACTTACTCCACGTGTTTCCTAAGAAATGACCAGCTGTGAAGCATTGCAATTAAATAATTTAAAGTGGATTGGGGACTTTCCCCTTCAAAATTATTGGAAGGGTTTTGTATGCCAGCTTCACTGTTTCCTCATTTGGTGCAGGGATTCTATTTTCAGGCTAAACAGGACTCTGTTTTTCCACCTACACCCACACCACTTTTAATTGTTCTCTGAGACATGGAGGGGATCAAATCAGAAGCTGGGATGGCTTCTATAATTATGGGACTGTCCCTGGGAAATGGGGTCACTTGGAGAGTAAGAACTCACAGACATAAGAGTGCTGGCAGCAAGCATCACCTTCTAAACTGTGTCCATGAAAAATTAAGAAACTGGAAATGTTTATTATATGAACATTAGAGGGCACTATTTACCCACCATAATCCCAACTCTTTCCCCTTTTGTTCCTTTGAGTGATCATTAAACATCAGTGTGGCAAGTACAGTCATTTTAGATCAAATCCTTTCCCAGCTTAATAAGTAGAGGCTATGGATATTCCCATATGAGAGAGATTGCCTTTATTAAGGACGCAGAGGGGTCTAAAGGGTAAACAACTCTTCTTTCCCACAAATTAATTGAAACATCACCCAGCATTCAAGAGATCCCGCTGGAATCCAAAGCCTGTCTGGGATCACTCACTTTGTTTAAGTATCAACCATTGGCACAGGTAGCCTTTCCTTGTCCTCCCCACACAGAAATATCCTCTGAAGTATCTTTTTCATTTAGTTATCTGAATGTTGTGCCTTCTCAGGATGGTATTGTCAAGCTGTGTAATAAATTAAAATTATTGCAAAAGGGCAACATGCTACCCAAGAATTGCACTGGTTTGATGTGGAGAGCGGCTGCTTGCAGAGCCCTGCCTCACTTGGTCTCCCTTTCCTTACTACAGTGTAATAAGGAGCTTCACAGAAATCCTAAACTATCCTCAAGCTTTTTGAAGCTTGCATACTGTCACTTACAGCCTTACATTTCTCATATTTGGCTATTTAATTTGCAAATACTGCAGAATGCCACAAATATGAACACATTTAAATTACTCATCAGACTTAATATTTAAACTTAATGTACAGTGAAATCAGGCGGACACAGAGAATTAATGCCTTTGCACACATCCTTCAACATGTCACAATTTAAATTTTATACCTTAGATCCCAAAAGATTATGGTTTAGCTACCAGGCTTTAAAATGCATCAGAATCAGAACACCTACTTCAGAAGAGTCATCTGTCTCAGTCATGTACTGTGAACCATTTGACTGTCAAAATAATATTACTTTCCATTAAAAGGCTATACTCTAGAATGACATTCCATTTAAATCGATGTCAGGCTCTCTGATAGATTGACTGAGGAGGAGCGAATGTCATTGCTCATGTGTGGGAGTGCTGTAAGTCACCCAATATATTGTAACACATTTCTTTCTTACAATTTACATAAAATAAAAAGGGCAACTCCTAATGTGCTAAGATTTCTTGTTAAAGCTGTTTCTGGGATATTGCTCTTGGTTTCTGCAGTGCTAGATCACTAATTCCAGTCAGAGTTTACTCTGCTGCTTGGACATTAAAAAACTATGTTTCAGAATAGTTTCCAACCCCTAGCACAATGTATTTCTGAAAGCTCCTTTAGTTTATGAAAACATTTCTGGGAGGGAAAAGGACATACAGGAGTTAGAATTATTTACTGTGAAAATACATACTGTAGCTTCCCTGAAATAGTCTCAGCATCTGAGATAACAAAGGGGGCTTGGCATTTTAAAAAGTGTTCTTGAAAGGGGCTGGGGACACAGGATAAAGGTGCTTCCAAAACAAGTAAACAGCATAAAAATGATCACACACTTGAGTACAAGTACTGTGCTACTTGCTTGCAACTCACAGAGCAAGAACAGAGAAGCAGAAAAGTTTAAATAATTATTTCTGGCTTCCATTCAGGTACTACTGTACATCCAAGGGATTTATGCTTGAGAACAACAGAAGTGATGTAAATGATCTTTCAGAATTTTTCAAATGATATTCCGAGGCTCCTTAATTTCAATTACTTCATAAATGACAGTGTAAAGGCAATTATCAATGGAGCAGAACCCATTCACACCATCTTCAAACATCTCCAGGCATTTTTTTCAAACTTCTGAAACTCTTTTGTTCCCAAATTCCTTTTATTTCTCTGCTTTCTAGGGAATCACTTAACTGTTACTGCTAAAATGCAGCACATTTTGAATCTATATTTCACTCACTCTCTTGAACCCACAGATGTACCTTCTGATGCAGATGTGTAAATGTCTAGAGCTGGATCTTGGGTGCCTGCTATAAAGGAGTCTGGCCAGCTGTGTTGGAAGCATCTAGGTACTAGATACCCCACTACTTTTACAATTTTTATGCAAAGTCATTGCCTCCCACTACTGCACACCATCATAGATTGCCATCAATTTATGCCATCTTTAGAGAAGAGAAATAGGTGCCAGTTTTCATTTCATTCTTTGTATCATTGTATCATACAGAGAAAATTTTATCTACCCAATTTTTGATAAAATGCTCCCTGCTTAATAGTTTTTATAAAGTGGATTTTTTAAAAGCCACTAGTTGCTCTATATTCCCTTCTGCCACAAGCTCAAGTACGGATACTGGGTTAAAAACAAAATTTAATTTAAAACTGCACTATTCATTTTTTTAAATGGAGATGAGAGATTTTATAGCACATAGCACAAAATGAAATTAAAAATGTTGCAGTGATTCAAGATCCAGAACAAAAATTATATACTTTGCAATGTCCAGCACTGGCCCGCCACATGAAAAATCAGCATCCCAAATAGTGGTGGATATACAAAATACAGCTAACAGCATAAATCCACATGGCATGAAAAACACCTGCAATTCCGCTAGCGAAAGCACTATCTCAAAGCATCTAAAGTCACTGAAAGAGCAGCCCAGTTAACTGCATTGAACACAGAAGGCTGAGAATCAGTACAGACACACACTGCACAACTGAAACGGCAGAAGACAGGAGAAGGCTCTTACTGAAAGCTCATGCAAAACAGGGGCTGTCTCTAAGGACAAGATAGAAGCAGCCGCAGCATTACCTTCAAGCTACTGTCCACCCGTTGGACTCTTACCTTTTTGACATCTCTGACAAGATGATACAAAGTGTTGGATGGTCCATGTCTCTGAAAATGAAGGACAGCAGAGGACCAAATAGCTTTAACCCATCAAAAAGAAGTAATTTGAAACAAAATACAGATGGCACAGATGTTTGGTATGGTTTCCTAAACCATCAACAGCATGGCAATTTTTATAGTGTTCATCTTTTACAAATATCTGACCCTTGAATGGGCAAATGTACTGGCCAGATGGCACTTATATATGCACTGTAGGTATTCATGAGAGAGAGGTACAAGTTCATAGGCTTTTATCTGCCATTACATTATACCACCTTTATTCTGGATTAATATAAATACTGTTCTGAACACAAATGTCACGATCAAAATGAAGATTTGTCAAAGGGAGGAGGGATGCTTTCTGCATACAGATATCCCCAAAGCACTGGATGAAATGGTTATTTTTAGCTACCTGTCATCAAAGAAAATGGAAAGAAGTAAATGAACCCACATTACTATTCGGTGCCAACAATAAACGTGGAATTGGAAATAAACACCTTGAGTTTGGAAAAATCTGATTGATGTGGCTTGGGGAAAAGAGTCTGGTGGGCCAAAGTAGCCCCATGGATGGAGGTTCTGTACTCCAGCTTGTGGAAGTTGAAGCAAACAAGCAAAATCAACAGACAGACAGAAAATTTGGTTTAGTTTGGCCCTACCGTATTGTACAATTCCTCTAGTCTTGAGATGGTGAGAAAACGGTGCATGCTTACTCCATTCTCTATGAGCAATTTTACAAAATCTACTCTGTCCAATACGAGGGCATCCAGCATGGCTTGCTCAAGGGATCCCACCTAAAAAAGGAAATAAGCCAGTCAGACTGTCTTCATGGTCAGTTTGATATAGACATCAAGGTGAATGCCCAGCTTTGGTACAGAGAGGAAATATGGTCAGTTCCACACCTCTTCCGGCATCTTAAAGGCAGATTCCAGCAAAACATTCCATGTTTATGTAATGACTTTTCAACACAATCCTGGGACATTCTGAGAAAATAAAATTACAGCTGCCACAAAAAAAGAAGATGAATGGGAATAATAATATGAATTTTTAAAAAATGGATGAAAGACAAAACAATGTGATTTATGTGAATGCGTAACAAAAACAAGCAAGCTTACTAATGATGAAGATGATGATGATGGAATGATCTGTAGCCTTAAGCAAAACACACAGGATAGATTTCAATTTGTGCTGAGTGGGGAAGGAGTTCCCCCTCACACCAGGAGACTTCCCCCTCTCTTCTCTCCTGCGCCTCCCATCCCTCTTCTGCGGTTTACTCCGAACCTCCAGAGCAGATTTAGGGCATGGACGGGTTGTGGGCATGGGAGAGAAGGGGGAGAAATACCCACTGCCCGAGGGGACCTCAATTTGTCCACACAACAAGTGAGTTGCATCCTGCCTAAAGGTTCACAATTAGGCAGAGAGCAGGAGTAAAAAGGCACTTGGCAGACTCAATATTCATTTCCAACTTTGCTAATCTAAAGGCTGCCATGTTTCTCTTTTCTTTGGCTGTCTGCCTAGCCAGAAGGGTTTGGAGACAGATCTGGGCTTTTTGTTTCCAAAAATGGGGGTCAATTACTACTTCTTTGTCTCTGAATCTTAGGTGTGATCTGAGACCGGCAGCACCTTGCAGAAACAATCCCAACCCATCTGCAATCTCCATCCTGAGACCGATGGCCGGTAGTCCGAGGAGCTGTTGCGCTCACCTGTTGTGAGCACTTGCAGACCTCTTGTCTGGGTTGCTGCAGCTTACTCTGAGGTGGGGGGGGGGAGGCAGAGGAGAGCTTGGCACAATGCACATTGTGCCTGGAAAACAGCAGTGATGGTGTGAATTCAGGTGAGGGATGCCCTCCTGCCCACCGCTACTGCTTATGGAATGAATGAATGATTTATACCCCGCCCATCCAGCAGGGCTTCCCCAGCCACTCTGGGCAGCTCACAACAGAATATTAAAAACAGAATAAAACATCACACATTAAAAACTTCCCTAAACAGGGCTGCCTTCAGATGTCTTGTAAAAGTCAGACAGTTGTTAATTTTCTTGACATCTGATGGGAGGGCGTTCCACACTGCAAGTGCTGCTACCAAGAAGGCCCTCTGCCTGGTTCCCTGTAACTTGGCTTCTCGCAGTGAGGGAACCACCAGAAGGCCCTCGGAGCTGGACCTCAGTGTCCGGGCAGAACGATGGAGGTGGAGACGCTCCTTCAGGTATACAGACATTCTGGCTACAACTTCTAGTCAACATTTTGTTTTTTGTTGCTTTCTTTTGCTGTTTCCACCTACTTCTTACTCCGGGTAACATCCAGCCTGTCAAAGAGTTCTTACTTGACATTTTGTGACATTTTAGATGGTCCTAATAAAGGTATTGCCCAACTGCACATTTTGGAACAAATAAATTCCTTACCTGTCATGCCAAAGACTACAGAAGCCACTAGATGGCAACATTTCCTTTAAGAAGAAAATCCCTTTTAAAAATGATTCCCCCTGCCCATATTAAACTGAAAATTATGATATTAGAGGTGTATATATACTGTACCGGCCACTGTTGCCCATAAATAAAAATCTGGCTGCGAGCGATGTCTACTCTGTTCCAGGCTAATGCTAGGCTCAGTTGATCTGGAGCAGATGCATTGGCTCCTATACAAAAAGATTGGGGGGGGGGGAGCATACGTTATTAAATACAATGTCATGGGACGTGAGCAGAAGACAGAAACACAGTGCAGGTGAGAGTCCAGGGTGGGCTTTTGCATGATCTACTATGTAGTAATAATAATATAAAAAGAAACTTAACTATTCCTGCTCTCTAAACTAGCTAAAGTTTGTAACGATACATTTCATTGGAACAAGTTAGGTGCTATTAACCTCTACACACTCTGTGTAGAGTGCAAGCCAGAAGCACATTATCTCTTGATTCAATACTGCCATCTCCACAGGGACATAACTGTTTTTCCAGTGGATTTTTTTGAAATCGACCCTCAAATACAGCTGAAGGCAGCATATTCAATCTTGCAAAAGTGAAAGCCCGTCTGTATTTTGAAATTTTAAAATTTTGCAAGTAGGGTGGCAAAGTGTCAAAATGGCTAGGTGGAAAATAATCATACCATGGACAAAATTTCCTTATTGTGGCCAGATTATTCTGCCACCAGACATCATATAGGCACTGTCTAATTAAATTATTTGCTTTACTGAAGCTCAGTATTAATAACTGTTGTGGTGATAAACCAGAAAAGTAAAGCTTTTGGTTGACAATTTTAGTCCAAGCGCTCTCATGACAATCTTATGATAATAAGGGTAATAGACTGGTGGGGTTTAAATTTAGCCAAAGCCAATAATTAAATATCCTACGCCAAATCTGTAATTCAACAGAAGGGAGGTTAGCCTCTAAGCTCAATGAAGCATTTGGAACACAGGATGGAATAGAAAAAAATTGCCATAGGAACTTAGATTGAACAGCTTCAGTAGATCCAAGGTCCAAATCTGAGCCCCACATAATAACTGTGCTAGGGGATTAGCTTTAAACACTTCAAGGACTGGTGGTATGTGATTGCTACCTTTTGTATGGAAAAAGTGTCAGAATTTTGGCACTTTGTGAAGCTTTTTGCTTTGCATATTTCTGATGTGATCCCCATGACCCTGTTGACTAGAAAATAAGGCCATGGTATTTAAAGACTTTAACTTGTTCCATCAGCTGATTCAACTGATATACCATCTATGGGCCCTATAATTTCTTGAAAACACAATGGCTTTAGTTTTCTTGTAATTCACTGCCAGCTGTTCCCTTTGGCAGTAGCCTGCAGATGCCCTCATCAATCTTTTTAGGCCACTTTTATTTGAGATAGAAGTACCGCATCATCTGCGTATAATAATATAGAGATGGTGGTTTTTGTGGCCAATTTAGGGGTGTGATACTTTGGAGATGTTAAACTCTGGACAATATCATTTATATATAAATTAAACACTGTGGGAGCTAGGATACAACCTTGCTTAACTCCCCTTGTGGCTGGACCAGATCCTGTGAACTGCCCATTTGTAGAGCAATGCACTTTCAGCACAGTGTTTTTATATAGACATTTAGTCAAGAACAACAATCTTTTAACTACACTTGAAGAGTTCAACTTATCCCACAGTTTTACTCGAGAGGTTGAATTGAATGCAGCTTTCAGATCAATGAAAGTTGCATATAGCACACCACCTGGTTTCTTAACATACTTATCTATAAAACGGGCTAGTACAAAGCAATGGTCTACAGTGGATCTGCCTTGTCTAAATCCTGCTTACTCTTCGGCAAGAATAGCTTCATCAGTTATCCAATCAACTAACTTATTGTAACGATGCTTTGCATATAATTTACTAATTACAGGTAGCAAACTAATTGGTCTATCACTAACCGGATTGGATGCAAGGCCCCTTTTGAAGAAAGGGATGACTACCACTGTGGTCCAAACTTCAGGAAACAACCCCAGCAGGTTGACCTCATCATCCTGCCCATGATAGAGTGAATGATAATATGGCATCCATTCACTGGGTCCAATAGTACACATTGGAACATTACAAGCCTCCTCCAGCAGGCCTGATATTGTACGCCAGAAGAGGCAGATTGAGACAGGCCAAGCATGTTTTTCTGCTTTCTGTGTCCCCCCCCCATCTTAGCAGAAGTTTATACTTCTGTCTGAGGGAAACATATTCATTAATGAAGAGGGGTAAATTAGAGTTCATATATTTACAGTAAACTCTCTTCAGCTGGCTTTTAGCTTGCTTGCAGTCTTTGTTGAACCAGCTGGAAGATCCCATTGATCTTATTGAGCCACTGTTCTTGATCTCAGTTCTCAAGTGGTCTTGCAACCTGTCAGTCAAGATCTTAAATAAATTCATAACCTCAGCAGCAAAGGTAGCTGAGATGATAGCAGTATGAATAGTCCTTAAATCATCTGCATGAAGAAGGTGAGTCAGTGCTAGACTGAGTACTGGCATCGGCTTAATTCAATTGCCTGCAGTCACACCAAAGTTTGCATTAGAGATAAATTGAGTTTTTGGGGAAGAATTGTTAAGGAAGATGATCGCTTTCAATATTATGGCCCACCTCAAACTCCCTGGCAAACTTATATGCAAACCTCAAGATGGCAATATAATCTATCACACTGCCTCCATGCTTTGTAAAGTGGGTATATTCCCTGGGCTGATCGCCCTCTGTCATACCGTTTAATATTAGCAAACCCCTCCCGCCTTACAACTTGGGCTAAACAAAGCCCTGAATAATTACATTTCTGATCTTTAGACTGACAGGAGGTACCTCTGACTAAGTAAATACCTGGTTCCAGACTCTAATTGTAATGGGTGTACAAATTTACATTATTGGCTCCCATATGTGCATTAAAATCCCCTGCAGTGATAAACACTGCAGTAGGATACTGTATAGGGATTCCAGGGATACGGGTAACTCTAGTTCTGTCTGGATAGTATTTACAGTAGATTTTTTTTTTACAAGGTGGCATGTAGAAGTTAATCAGCATTAAACATATTTTCAAAACTATAACCAAGACAGTTGCAAACGGATTGCATGGAATCATGGCTGTTGTAGTTGCATTCAACTTTGTGAAGATGAAACATGCTAGACCCCCACTGGTCCCACAGCCTTTTGTTGAGGGAGTGGCTGTCAATGAGTGATATTTGTGTCTGTTAAGTATTACAGAGCAGACATCCCCAAGCTTTGGCCCTCCAGAAGCTTTGGACTACAGTTCCCATCATCCCTGACCACTGGTCCTGTTAGCTAGGGATCATGGGAGTTGTAGGCCAAAACATCTGGAGGGCCGCAGGTTGAGGATGCCTGTTATAGAGTCATTGTGCCATGTTTCCTGTAGCAGAATAATATCAAGTTGATCAAAAATAGTTCATCAGCTGTTTATTATTCTGCTTTGAATGCCAACCAGCTATGTTCCATGACATCAGTTTTAGCCCCAATTCTTTCAAGACTCTGTGCTTGTTGCTTCCACTTTGCCCAGATACCCAATTTTGTCTACTCCTAGTGTTCTAATACCTCTTTTAGTGCAGCAACAGGAGCCTCTCAGACAGGCAGCTGCAAAGGAAAGGCAGGAAGGAGGGGGAGATGTTTCCCCAAAATCTGATAGTTCACAAAGTGTTTCATCTAGTGAACAGGAGGAGGATGAGCTACAGAATGAAAAACAGCAGGAGGAACAGGAGGAGGAAAGTCCAGTGGTAATTGCAAACAGACTACCAAGGACATACCCCTGACAGATTGACTTTTGGTGAAATAAGAGTGTGTCATGCTAATTATTCAGAGCCACAGGACTTTGCCCAGGTTCTGGAGTTACCTCCTAAGGAACAAACCCAGTGGTTTGATGCCATGAAGGAGGAGCTGGAATCATTCAAAGAAAACAAGGTATACACACTAGCCAAACTGCCACCAGGTGAAAAGTTAATCTCTAGTAGATGGGTCTTTAAAAGGAAGACTCTGGTGTCTGGTGACACACGTTTTAAAACAAGACTGGTAGCAAAAGTTTTTGCACAAAAATCAGGAATTCATTTTGATGAGCTTTTTACACGACTGCCAAAGCAGAATCAGTAAGGTTTGCTTCAACAGTTGCAGCTGCCAAGAAATTAGAAGTGAATCATTATGACATTATTTCTGCATATATGAATGCTCCTCTGGATCAGGTGACATACATGCGACAACCCCCAGGGTTTGAGGAAGGGAATGATTTGGTATGGAAATTAGACAAGGTTGTCTATGGACTCAAAGTAAAGGTAAAGGTAAAGGTACCCCTGCCCGTACGGGCCAGTCTTGACAGACTCTGGGGTTGTGCGCCCATCTCACTTAAGAGGCCAGGGGCCAGCGCTGTCCGAAGACACTTCCGGGTCACGTGGCCAGCGTGACATCGCTGCTCTGGCGAGCCAGAGCCGCACACGGAAACGCTGTTTACCTTCCCGCTAGTAAGCGGTCCCTATTTATCTACTTGCACCCGGAGGTGCTTTCGAACTGCTAGGTTGGCAGGCGCTGGGACCGAGCAGCGGGAGCGCACCCCGCCGCAGGGATTCGAACCGCCGACCTTTCAATCGGCAAGTCCTAGGCGCTGAGGCTTTAACCCACAGCGCCACCTGCGTCCCCTATGGACTCAAACAAAGTGCTAAATCCTGGAACAATTGTCTAAGCCTTGGTTTTAAAAGAAACATATCTGACTCTTACTTATATACAAGGGGATCAGGTGACAATTACATATTGGTATTGATTTTGGTATTGATTGGGGTACCTTTACCTTATTGATTTTTGTGGATGACCTGATGGTGGCGGGTAGTTCCACAGGTAAAATTCAAAAAGTGGCTAATCAGTTGGAAAAAAAAAATTCAAAATGAGAGACTTAGGACAAATCAGTCATTGTTTCGGAGTCCGAATATGCAGAGAACCAGATGGAAGTTTTCTATTGTGTCAGGAACAAAAGATTTCACGTCTGCTTGAACAGCGAGGAATGCAGGATTGTAAAGATGTACACACCCCTATGACCATTGACTTTCAAAAGACTGAGAGTGATGTTTTGTTTGATCAACCAGACCTATACCAATCAGTCTTAGGATCTCTTCTGTACTTAAGCTAGTGGTCATGAGCTGATATTGTGTAGGTATTTTAAGCAGAAAGGTCAGTAGCCCTAATGTAAATAATTGGGCTGCTATTAAGAGAATACATCTGTATAATTCTAGTGATCTACAGGTTTTTGTAGACAGTGACTTTGCCAGTTGTCCATCAACCAGAAAATCAAAAAGTGGCCTAGTGGTCATGTTCAAAGGTTCATTAATTGGTTGGAAATCCAAAAAGCAAGGTTTTGTTGCCACATCTACATGTGAGGCAGAATTTTCTGCGTTATCTGAAGCATGTAACGAAATCACACGGTACATCCAAGTACGTAATGACCCAGTGTATGGAGTGCAACTGCCTGTAGCATTCTATGAAGATAAGAAATCATGTGTTGCACTTGCTAATTCAGGAAACAATGCAACACACACAAAGCATGTGGCTATCAAGTTGTTCAGTGTTAAGGATTACAAACAACATGAAGTTATTAAGCTGATCTATTGCCAACCGCAAGAAAATTTGTCAGATCTTTTTACTAAAGTGCTTTCTACAGCGCAGCATGTTGAGTTAGTTACAAGACTGAATCGTATCAATAAAGTGTGTAAATAAATTGGTTTCTGTCTATCTTTCTGCTCTTCAAAGCCTTTGGGGAAGTGTCATGACTAAAGTATTTGAGGGCAGAAACTGGAAAGTGTTGGAAGATTCTAGAAGGCTCATTTCTGGTGCAAATATTGTTTTGAGTATTTCAAGGTCACGCTCAGCCAGGAAAGATAAATTCCTGCGGTCAGCAAGCTGCTCTCTCCCTCTTACTTTCGTTTCTACCTCGTGTGTCTGAGTTTTTGTAACAAGCCTTTGCCTTTTAGTAAAAGTTTTTCCTTTTGGACTTTTGACTCTGCGCTGTCTTTCTATTTACTGCAAGTCCATCAGTTTAGCATGGAAAAGAGGAGACTGAGAGGAGATATGATAGCCATCTTCTAATATCTCAAGGGCTGTCAATGTAAGATAGTGGAAGCTGGTTTTCTCCTGCTCTGGAGGGTAGGAGTTGAAGCAGTGGCTTCAAGTTACAAGAAAGAAGATTGACAGTAAGAGTTGTTCAACAGTGGAACGGTCTCCCTTAGGAGGTTATGGACTCTCCTTCCTTGGAGGTTTTTAAGGAGAGGTTGGATGGCCATCTGTCATGGATGCTTTAGCTGAGATTCTTGATGAACTCTGATGTATTTTTTTCAGTCTTTCTATGATACTATCATTTTTATTGTTTTGATTTGTGGTATACACCACCTTGGTTCTTTTATACTGCATATTTTATATGCAATATAAAATATATTCAAAAGAAACAAAACACAAATAACTAAATATTATGTAAAATAAAAGTGCCATCAGCAGGTTTCAATCAGAAACTGTTTGTTGAACCAAGAAGGAACTGTTAAAGAGGTGGTCAAGAAATTTCACAAGTGCTACTAGGGCACAGATCTCCTATGTATTACTCAAATTTATGATTTGATGATTAGAGCAGATATAACAGAATTTCACAGATATGAGCTCTACATTCCCCCCCTCTTCATATTTAAAATAGTCAATCATCTGGAAATTCTGTTGGGCAGGAAGCTCTTTGATTCTCTGTTTTACATTCCCTTTAGATTTCAAGAGGAACGAAACCTTATCAAGGCAAAAAAAATGCTCTAAAAACATCACATGGTTTCTGTGTTGTTGCTAGGATACCCCCTTCATTTGTCTATCTGTGCTAGAAAGCTGCTGTTTCTGCCCTGTGCCTCTGGGGTGGATTTACATCACACTACTGTTACAAGAGAGCAAATCACAATCTTGGCTGCTTCTGCTTCTGCTGCGTGTTTCTATGAAGCATCAGGCACTATGGATGCATTTTAATCTAATCTCTGGTTTATTCCACAGTATTCATTTTTGTTTGTTTTTTAAATAGCATATCCAATTTGATTGAAGGCATACAATGGCGGGGAAATCCCTCTCCTGCAAAAGCAAGGAATAAAAAGTAGTTCTGTCCAGCTGTGTAGGGTCCAAAGTAGTTTTGTTTAGGATATAAGGTAAGAAGCATAATTGCAATCCTGATTCTTTGGCAAATGCTTTCTGCCTTTTTATCAAAGACTCAACAATACAACACTATGCACAGTATCGACTTGTAAAGAAGGGGAGCTAATACTCAAGACTCCTCCACATTCATCTCCACCTGAGCCACTTGCCACCTGAGCCACCTGAGCCACCAGCCTATTTTACTAGTTAGGATCTTCCAGATCGACCTCCCCTTGCTCTGGCTTCTGTGCCATGATGTGGGGGGTGGGAAGAGGGACAGGCTGCTTTGCTGTGCTGTGCTGTTCTGGTTTTACAGAATGTAAAAATGCCCACCTCTCAGTTCCACATACTATGCTATGCTAATGTCTTGCACTTTAGATTCAAAAGCAATCATACAACCATTTCATGGTTGACACTCCTTGCCCCTTGCACAAAGAGGATGGGAGCAAATGTGCTCAGCAGCTGCAGGATGGAAGCCTTTGAGCATCATTCATGGCACAATTACAAGTGAGGAGGAATGCAGAGGATGCATACGGCGCAGGTAAGCTTAGCAATATGCTCCAGTGAGCACAACAGCGGATTAGACTGCAGCAATGGAAAAAGACAGGCATCACCCAGCGTGCTGCTCTCCAGATATTAACAGGACAGATGCTGTAAGGATTGGGCAGCCTTGCAAATCATGCTGGGGAAAAAGACTGGGGGAATAATAATAAAATAATAACAACCCTCTACTAGGATGGTAGCCCTTCTTATAACTCAGCAGGGATGAGGACCCTCCCAGACCCTAACATGACAAGAGAGCTATAAATGGAGGACCACTGGGTCTCAAAACACACATTGAATAATAATAGGATTATTATTATTAACAAAAAGTTTCTTAGTGGGCTGTGAGTTCATGAAGAGAATGGATGAAGAGAGAGAAAAAGGCCCTTCTGGTCATTTTTAGCTAAAGACTAGTTTTTTTTGTAAAGCACTCTGAGGTTTGTTTGTTTTTTCAATCAAGCAGTGTATAAAGTTTATGAAATAAAAATAAAATAGTAGAATTGGGTCCGTCCCCCCCAACAAATAAAACCTGGGGGAATTGTCTAGTAGGTGAAAAAATAGCTTGGGAGAGTGATTTTTTGTTGAAAAATGGTCAGCAAATAATGACTCAGCAACTCACTCACTCTCTCCTCTCCTCCAAACTCACAGCCTTTGGCTTAAAAATACACCCAGAAACAGAAACAACACAGTAGTCTGTATATGTGTAGAGTGAAAGATATTGCATATCACATTGCTTGAATCTGTCATGTCAAATAAATAATTATTACCTATTGTAATAAAAGACAACCAACAGGTGCACAAACTCTCTTGTTGATTCTGTTTCTGTTTTGGGAAACTAAGACATCCATCCCATGCAGCTAGATAAGTAGTTGGTCCCCTATGCTGTGAGTGCTGTTTCCCACATACTGATGGGTCCCTTGAAACTGCAGAAGGGACTACAGAGTTTCATTTACTACCTCTTGCCTAACAGAGCATCTGTTTTGCAGTAATAACATCACTAAAATGCAGTTTGAGTAAATATTATACAATGGTTCAGAAGCAAGCATTCAGGAAGTACCAGATTGACAGCATCAGTCTGTCAGTGGGTCTGACTCACATTCTGGATCTCTTGAACAGCTAGCTCTGGCTTTATGTGACTTTGAATCTGGTACTGCCTTTGTGTTTGCTTTGGAGCCATATAACATTTGGCTGCATATTGGCCACATTGTTATCCACCAGGAGAGATGCTTTGCATAACAGAACTTCCTGATTCACAATAATATTAATCATACGCTCTCGTGATGTTAACATGATGAAAATTAATCTGATCTGATCTGTCTCTGCTTTTCGAGGTTAAAAATATTTGTTGTGATTGGCGCTGTGGTCTAAACCACTGAGGCTCTTGGTCTTGCTGATTAGAAGTTTGAATCCCCGTGACAGCGTGAGCACCCTTTGCTCTGTCCTAGCTCCTGACAACCTAGAAGAAGAAGTAGAGTAGAAGAAGAGTTTGGATTTAATATCCCGCTTTATCACTACCTGAAGGAGTCTCAAAGCGGCTGACATTCTCCTTGCCCTTCCTCCACCTCAACAAACACTCTGTGAGGTGAGTGGGGCTGAGAGACTTCAGAGAAGTGTGACTGGCCCAAGGTCACCCAGCAGCTGCAGGTGGAGGAGCCAGGACGCGAACCCGATTCCCCAGATTACGAGATTACCGCTCTTAACCACAACACCACACTGGCTCTCACAATATCACAATATCAATATCAAACCTAGCAGTTTGAAAGCACACCAGTGCAAGTAGATAAATAGGTACTGCTGTGGCAGAAAGGTAAATGGCGTTTCCGTGCACTCTGGCTTCCATTGCGCCAGAAGCAGTTTAGTCATGCTGGCCACATGACCCGGAAAGCTGTCTGTGGACAAACGGCAGCTCCCTTGGCCTGAAAGCGAGATAAGTGCCACAACCCATAGTTGCCTTTGACTGAACTTAAATATCCAGGGGTCCTTTACCTTTTACCCATATCCTATCTTTCCCCCATAATGGAACCAAGTGTACATGGAAGGCATTGCCCACTTGGTTCTCAGGCAGGCACCCATCCAGACACTGACCAGTCCCAAACCTGCTTCGTTTTAGCAACCTTTTACACCTTCAGACCATACCTTGGGATACTAAAAGTTTGATACTTAGGCATCATACAATGCAGGACTGATGAAATGTGTGTAAATTTGTCAAGGACTTTCTGTGCAGAAAACACTACAGTGGTACCTCAGGTTACATACACTTCAGGTTACAGACTCTGCTAACCCAAAAATAGTACCAGATAGGTAGCCGTGTTGGTCTGCCATAATCAAAACAAAAAAAATTCCTTCCAGTAGCACCTTAAAGACCAACTAAGTTAGTTCTTGGTATGAGCTTTCGTGTGCATGCACACTTCTTCAGATACACTGAAACAGAAGTTACCAGACCCTTCTATATAGTGAGAAGGTGGGGAGGGGTATTACTCAGAAGGATGGTGGGAATGGGTGATTGGCAGATAGCTGTGATGAGCCTGTTGACAACTCTTAACGACTGCAATAGGTCTTACAGGAAAAAGCAGGGGGTGAGAAGGTGAAAAATGGCTTTGTCATGTATAATGAGATAAGAATCCAATGTCTTTGTTCAGACCAGGTCTCTCCATGGTTTTAAAATAGTACCTCAGATTAAGAACTTTGTTTCGGGGTGAGAACAGAAATCGTGCAGTGGCAGCAGGAAGCCCCATTAGCTAAAGTGGTGCTTCAGGTTAAGAACAGTTTCAGGTTAAGAACAGACCTCCAGAACGAATTAAGTTCTTAACCCGAGGTACCACTGTATTTACCTTTTAGCAAAGCTGTCAAGATGGCCAGGTCAATATCTTGGTGTCCTTCTGATCCCATGCGAAACACTGTAATCTGGAATGCAAGAATAGATTGTTTTTCATTAGACATTTTTAATATTTTAAATGTGGCACTTAAATGAACACAATACCACCAGGTCTGTCTGTCTGTCTGTCTGTCTGTCTGTCTGTCTGTCTGTCTATATTCAGCCCTGAAGAATCTGAAATACAGAGATACTGTGGGCAAACCCAACTGGCTGCCTACAGGTTATACATTCAGAGCAAATTTTCCCCCTTCAAAGAATTCTGGACACTGTTGTTTGTTAAGGGTTGCTGGGAATTATAACTATGTAAGGGGCAAACTACAGTGCCCAGAATTCTTTGAGGGAAAGAATGTGCTTTGAATGTGCCTTATAGGTATTGTGTTCACTGCCTAGCATTAATGCAAATCGTAATTCCAAGGTCCAATAATTCACCAAGAAATGGAGACATTACACAGCAGTAATAAATATTTAACAGAAATAGAAAAGTCTTGAAGCTTCAAAACAGAAAGGAAAATTCTATATGGAACCTATTATATAGTAGTGTGAAAAACTCATAATTCGTTCTACTTTGGCAGTTGTTGAGAGCAAGAAGTTGGGAAAGCTACTAATGGCTGACCTAACTGCTGTAGAAATGTGAACTTCACTTACATGAGTTTTTGGCAGTGGTGAGATAATTCACTACCACTGTTCCTTCATTCATATGTGGTGACACTGTTTAGCACCATTTAGCAAAAACAATGATAAATCATTTATTTTAAAACTTGAATACAATGTGCATTCAATGTGTTCATCTTGAAGGTGCCACGATACTCCGATGCTTTTATAACTACTAAATTCAGCATCTTAAGAATTGTCTGTTTTAAAAATATTATTTATTTATTTATGCATAAAAATATACTTTTTTTTTTACAAAAGTATTTCTATACTGCCATACTATGAAATATCAAGGGCTGGGGGCTGCAGTGGGATGAGGGAATCCCCTAATATCTGTGGGAGGGGTCAGTGGAGGACAGATCTCTCTACCCAGTTTGGGGTAATTGCCCCCTCCCCTTTAAATCCAGTGTGTGTGTGCGTGCAAGGAACCAAAACCTTTTGCCGAGTTCTGTAACCAAGCCCAGGCCAGGCCTCTTATTCTTTGTTCTCACTTCCCCAGACGCTACATCTCCCAAGAAGAACACATTCACATTGTGGAGGCCTCTCGACAGCCGTTATCCCAATAAAGGAAAGATTAGGAAATCGTGACGTATGAATACACACACACACAGACACACACACACATATACAGTGGTAACTCGGGCTACATACGCTTCAGGTTACATACGCTTCAGGTTACAGACTCCGCTAACCCAGAAATAGTGCTTCAGGTTAAGAACTTTGCTTCAGGATGAGAACAGAAATCGTGCTCCGGCGGTGCGGCAGCAGGAGGCCCCATTAGCTAAAGTGGTGCTTCAGGTTAAGAACAGTTTCAGTTTAAGAACAGACCTCCAGAATGAATTAAATTCTTAACCCGACGTACCACTGTATATAATCTGAAGAATGAGTCTGCTTTAATAATTTCATGGCACTAGCAGGCCAGGTATTTTTTTTTAATCAGATGTATTTTCTTCTTTCATTGCAGAACAAATAAGCAGGGCCTGTTTTCCAGCCGGAACTCGCTGGAACTCAGTTCCCGTCCCTCTCTGGTGGGTACCATTACCATTCTAAGAGTATGAGGGAGTTCATGGTGAGTTCTGGAACCTCTTTTTCTAGAAAAATAGCACTGCAAATGAAGATACGGCAAACATCTTGACTATTGCTTGACACATAGTGCATTTAAAACACGTTGCCTCCCCCTGAAATCCTGGGAGCCATAAACTCTGTGAGAGGCAGAGTACAGTTTACAGGGGAAGCCACGTGCTTTAAATGTGCTTTGCATCAGGCTGACAAACCCTCCAAGCACAGGATAATTGTCCAGCAGAAAAAGGAGTAGAAGGTAGAGATGACATGCCGGCATCCAGCCCTGTAGCAACTACCTTCCACTACTCAGCTCCCTGGGATTAAGCCAGTTAAGGGGATCAGCAGCGTTGTCACAGCAACAAGACTATTGTATCCTATGCAACCAGCAGGAGGAGCACACCAGCTCAACTGTTACAAATCATTTAGCAGACACACAAGCAAAACTGTCTCCTCCCCTGCCCAACCAAACAACCCCATTCCTGCCTTTTTGGTGTTTGGAAAAATGATGACGAGGGTGACAAGGAATATAGCAAATGGAAGGAAGAGGTTTGCTCTTCCCAGCCTTCTGGATATACAAAAGTCAGGGCTGACTATCACATTATGCACACTTAAAACGACAAATTCCTTCTGCAAACAAGTTACACTGTTCTTGAAGAACAGACTATTGCTCTACTAAAAATTAAAGCAAGGTCACAAACCTTTCTGAGTTTTTTTTTAAAAGGGGGAGATTAAGGGTATAGATGAAGAAAGGGGACATAAACAAATGTTTAAGATAATCAAAATGATTCAAAAATGAACAATAGATAGCAAAATGCAAGAAGGCAGCAACGGTTGACCTTGACATGTGTATTTTGAGAGTCCTAAATGAATGCTACATACACCTGCAAAACAGATACAGATTTTCCCACTTTTTGGATATGCAGAAATGAATTATGCAAGAATTCACCAGTGTATGTATGAAATATAACTTGTCTGAGGGTGGCAATATTCACATGCAAAAATGTCAATATTCACTAAACTTGGGCCATTTGCTTCAGCTTATATGCAATGAAAGGAAGCAAATCATCATTCAGTCCACACAACTGAACATTTCTTCAGTAGGAGGAGATAGTCCAATAAATCAGTTATCTGCAGCTGAGCAGTAAACGTCTGTCAGACGAGTCTGGTGTTATGTAACACTTGGCTGCCCCCACCCACTCTGCTATTAATCTTAGGGGGGAAACTCCCAGTGATGCAAAGGGGATAATTTATTTAAGGTTAACACTCGTGTGGAGTGTGTGTGTGTGTGGAGAGAGAGGAGATTTCCACTGGGATTGTGGATGAGGAAGGAAGGATTCCACCTGCCTGTGCACTGTGGTCACGGTGAAAATTCTCCTAGTGACACACTGTCATTTTTGGCTCCTAGGAGATGCCATAGACTTAGCACCAAAGTAATGGAGCTTTGAAGAATAAATCAGGTATGAGAGAGCTGTTTCCCATTCCAAGCTTTAGTAACAAGACAAGTGCTATACATCTAAAGGTAAAGGTAAAGGGACCCCTGACCATTAGGTCCAGTCGTGACCAACTCTTGGGTTGCGGTGCTCATCTCGCTTTATTGGCCGAGGGAGCTGGCATACAGCTTCTGGGTCATGTGGCCAGCATGACTAAGCCACTTCTGGCGAACCAGAGCAGCGCACGGAAACGGCGTTTACCTTCCTGCCGGAGCGGTACCTATTTATCTGCTTGTACTTTGACAGGCTTTTGAACTGCTAGGTTGGCAGGAGCAGGGATCGAGCAACAGGAGCTCACCCCATCACGAGGATTTGAACAGCCAACCTTCTGATCGGCAAGTCCTAGGCTTTGTGGTTTAGACCACAGCACCACCCGTGTCCCGCTATACATCTAAGTGAAGTAAATAAATATTCCATCTTCACAATGGATGGTTACAACTTCTGCTAGAATCTGTTGTGTTCCTTAGCAATGCCCTAAGAGAACCCTATGAAACAAAATGTTCCAGATCTTTCCTTTTGTCTAGATGCTCTGCCCAAGCTGGGATGCCCAGTCCCAACATAGCTGTTGCTTTTTCTGATTTTGTTTTAACATGCATATTCCAACATTTTGTAGAACAGTTTCCTTATAAAGAAGGAAAAGATGAATTACATCCTGCCATCTTCTTGAAAGCACAAGGAGTGATAATGTATCTGGAGTAAGCATAAGACTACACTAAAACTCATTTTATTCTATCAGTCTCAGGAGGTAAGGAAGCAAATTTATTCTTTCTGTCAAAGATTGATGGGAGTCTGCTATCAAGAAAACAGAAATCCAAAGATGCAAGATAAGCTGCAGAAACAATGGAAATCAGGTATCAGTCCTCCCTGTAGAAGATGAAATCCTAAAGCACTGCAGGTTATGTTTGAGTGATCTTGGCATATCCTATGATGCCCTTTCAGAGCTCTGCTTCAGATGGGCAATAGGAATTCAGGGTGAACAAATGTTTGGTCCAGAATTATAATTGTTCATCTTTATTTAAACTAGTTGAGATATTGCGGGTGTCTCATAAATGCAAGTTGCTTTAACATTAACAATAGATGCTGCTTGCGGACAGTGAACTGCTTCTGTTTATAGTCAGGGTTATTAATACATTATGGTCCTCTTACTAGAAGAGCAGCTTCTATTCCAGTATTGCTCAGCATTTATAATTCAGCTGGGTATGCCTGAATATTTTAGTGTAAATTTCCCTTGGCAGGAGAGAGAGAGAGAGAGAACGCGCAGGCACACAGACAAACCAAAGAATAAACTGCTCAGAGGAAAAATGCAGTAAGTATAGCAGATTTGTCAGCATTGAGGGGGCCCTGCACCTATTTCTGATGTTCCTTGCCACGACTGCTTCCCTTCCCACTGTGTGCCACCCTGACTCCCACTGCCACCCCACTTTCTCCCTCCTATGACCTCACTGTCCTGGGTGCTATGCCCCAGAGAGCTACTACGCCAGCGCTGGTAACTCTGCTCCCCCCGCACCTCCAAACCTACCAGCCAGGAGGGGGAAGTGAGAGGCTCAGAGCCACATTTCAGCCGTGTAAGGACTGCCTGGTGGCTGCTGGAAGGGAGAGGTGGTTGTGGTCTGGCATGGCTGTGCTGGGCAGACTTTGGGCTTCAGCAGAGGGCAGGGGCAGACGTCCCTCCTCTTCCACTAGCCATGCTGGCCGCTGGGGCTCCTCCGCGACTGCAGCCCATCGTGGGTGAGCTCAGTGGAAATCAGTGGCATCAGAAAATAGGGATATGTCTTCGCTTTGAGTTGGGGAGCAGGACAAGGCTAATAAATGTCACCTCACTGAATATTTTAAATTCAGAAGAAAGCTGTTGTTGTCAAAAGAAACTGATTTTCTTAGATGCCCTGAAAACATAACAAGATCAAGCTGCCTTCAGGTTTGCTCTGCACAACAAAAACAGACTTAAGTAGGTTAATAGCAAAAAGGGATCTGAGCAGCACTTTGAATAAAACATTGAATTGTTACCTCTTAAATGTAACCTAAATTCTAGGTAAAACCATTACTGATTACTGACTCTCTAGAGAATACCCATTGCAACATGTACTCTAGGAGGAAAAAACATTCCTGTAATTGCTGCCAGCACATATTTTAAGAAGCATTCAAAACAAATAAAAATATTTTAAGATGTTTGTCTCATGTTTTATAAACTCTAGAATTGTTCTAGTTCTGTGACATTTTCCTGGGAAAGATACTGTGAAAAGTGAATACAGATATATAAACCAATTATATTCAGATATAGCTTATCTATATGGTCATTTAAATAATAATTTAAAGGAAACTTTTAAATGAGATGTTAAGTATTTGCCCTATGGAAGAGTCCCTCTCCCATGGTAGGGATTAGGAGAGTATACATCATCATCATCGTTGTCGTCGTTGTCGTTGTCATCTTATTTGTATGCCGCCTTTCCATAGTGAAAACAATGCTCAAGGCGGCTTATGACATGACAAGATTTACATAATTACCAAGATAACAGAAGTCATAAACAATAAATAAAGTACATCGAAAGCTACACAACCTAATGGAAAACAATTTCCACATAAATCACAAAATCTAAAACTAAGAATACAGCATTAATATCAATTACAATTTAAAATGACATAGATAAAAAATAAAAAACAAATTTAAAAATTCAAAAAACAAAACAGAGCCCTATCTGGCCAGAGGGAAGGAGGCAGGCAAGGCCCGACATGGATCTGTTCCCTCAGCCGAAAGAGAGACTGAGTATCCACTGAGCCTTTGAATCCCCCCCCCAGCGTCTAGGCTGGGGGGCTGGATGTGGACACACTGTATTAACAGAGTTGTGAGCAGTGCTTTCTTTCTTAAAAAAATGTTGAGGGGTACTCTCATTTTCCTACTCACACTGAAATACTGCCCTCAATGAGACCAAACTTAGATTCACAAAATGTTTTGGGGTATGCGTCCCCCTGCGTAACCCCCCCCCGGAAAAATCACTGGTTGTGAGTCACCAAAAATGCTCCCCGGGGGGGGGGGGGGGTCTGGCCCTTCACACTCTAGAGACTCTTGTTGGTTTGGTGAAAGGGAACAGAATAAATATGGTAAAATAAAAGGAGAATTTCCTTGATGCCTTGATCCAATCAATCAATCAATCAATCAAAACCAACACTATATTACGGCCGTAGACCAGCATAAGGAGCAGTGCTGGATTTACGTATAAGCTAGACAAGCTCTAGCTTAGGGACCCACTCTCTTGGGGCCCCCAAAAATTTAAAGGAAAAAACCTGGATGTACATTTCCAAAACATAAGATAAAAAACAAATAAAATAAAACCTACACACAGCAACAGTGTTTTGTGTTGTGTAGACTCCTATGATGTAAGTAATGGGCATATATAGCATATATTCAACACAAAAAACAGTGATAATTTGTTGACAAAGGGCAGCTGGACATATAAAGGGCCCCATTACCTTCAGTAGCTTAGGCCCCTCATCCAGCCCTGATAAGGAGGGAGGGGTACAATAATTTAAAAGCATTAAAAATCTAAAAAAAACCAAAAAACTCAATAAAAAGAGTTAAAACAGAATATATATATATATATAAGTCCATAAGAATCCAAGTAAGTCTAAAAGAAGGGTTAGGAACATCAGACAAGAGTGAAAGAGCGTGAAAGTGTGTGGCACATCCGTTGCATCTTGAGCTGCTATGCAAAATCTGGCAAATTTGTATGTTATAGTAGGATTGGCAATCTGAAAGCAGCAAGGAGGTATAGAATTGTCCTGTGCGCCCTTGGTACTTATGCAGTGATGGTAAGATGATTTGATAGGTTTGGGGAAAGTACTACAGTGGTACCTTGGGTTACAGACGCTTCAGGTTACATACACTTCAGGTTACAGACTCCGCTAACCCAGAAATATTACCTCAGGTTAAGAACTTTGCTTCAGGATGAGAACAGAAATCGTGCTCCGGCGGTGCGGCAGCAGGAGGCCCCATTAGCTAAAGTGGTGCTTCAGGTTAAGAACAGTTTCAGGTTAAAAACAGACCTCCGGAATGAATTAAGTACCAGTACTTAACCAGAGGTACCACTGTATTTGGTGAGAGATTTAAAATCACAAAATATTCAGCAAAGTAAAGTGTGGAAATACAGGCTGTTGGACCTTTAAAATATCCCCTTCTAAGTTGCTTCCAAAGTTCCCCACTTCCATTAGCAAAGAAAGAGCATGCCCCCCCACATTTCTCTGATGAAGATAGGGATGTCCTGTAACAACAACAACACCCCACCCATCTGACTGGGTTGCCCCAGGACCAATGGTCAGCCAGGCTGGGTACTGCCTGAGCCCCCCAAGGACTCTGAAGGGGTCCTGACTAGCCTGGTGCACCTGTGCTACCATTTCTGCCCGGGGGGCGTGTCTCAGCTGTGGACGGGCAATGGTGCATCTTTGGAATGGGAGCAAATTTGACTCCCATTTGCAGTGGCTGCCCACCACCTCAATCTACCCAACATGCATGCCCCAGTCCATAGCTATATAAAATCCATAGAATTCAGGTTATAGATCTATGAAATGTATGCAGAAAAAAGTGTTGCACAGTTGTGGCCACGTTGGGAGGGGGGAGGTTGTGAGTGGCTCTTGGCAGCATCATGTGAAAGACTTCCTAAGGACTGGCCCTAGCCATCTCCAGCTGTGGTTTAGCATGATGTCTGAATGCAGCCAATATTAAGCAGCTCTTTATAAACTTGAAGATTGACATTGGAAAATATCCAAGTTAGCCCTGAATACTGGAAGCATGATAAGCTACCAAAACATGACAACAATCTATTTGTGTAGGTTATATGCCTGTTATTTAAGCAATCGGAAAAACCGCTTGCTTAAAATAGCAGTTCTTTCTTTGTTGCCTAATTATAGGTTCTTCAGAAATACCATAATCCTCTTATTTTTCTATTCATAAAAATGTAGCATTAAACTTTTTGAAGTGTTATCTTCAACTGACAAAATTCAGTCACAGTACTGGCTTCTTTTAATGTTGAAATCTAAATAAATGATTAAATATTTGGGAGGTTCCAGCATGTCAGCATGCTAAAGGGGGACAATAACTCAACAATAGAGTATATTAAAGGAAAAATAAGGCAGTATATCCCAGCCCAGCCCCCTTTTCTCCTTACAGCAATGGACTGTCATTGAATTTATGCATGGTATCTTACTTGACAAGAATATTCTTTCCATAGGAATTAAGGTTATCAAGCATCCTCAAGCAGTTACTTTGCATATGATAAGATCTGGTGTACTGATCCAGCAGAAACATCTGAACAAGATAAGCTTTGTTGATAGGGCTGTTGTGAAGGTCATGGGGGAATCTAAGGGCTGCTTGCAATGTTTCATTTCAGCAGCAAGTGTAGATACGAAAAGAACCAGAGAATAGTTACAAATAGGCAGCTTTCTAATGCTGGCAAATTCAAATAGTTCCCAGGCATAATTTCTCTATGTCTGATACAAATTTACAACACTTCCTATGAACATCCATCCATTATTGAAAAAATTGACAAGAGATGCATTGTCTGTTCTGAAAAAAATTGGGATACTTATCTGGTGTTATTTTGCTTATTTGAGTCCCCTTTGGTTAAACTCCTTATTTCTGGATATTAAATCATGCACAGGTACCAATACCTATGAGACCCTGTTCCCTGCCCTTCCTACAGGCCTTCTTTGCACTCTGGAGACCAGAAGCACAACCCATTTACTCCTGCATGGTCCTTGGGCTTGTAAACCCAACCACCAGAGCTGGGTTGTGGCATCTCAAGCTTATTATGGTGCATCAGTGCCACATATTTATAAAAACCCAGATTCACCTAGAATAGCCAGCTTCCAAACTGACTTGAATTTTTCATGTTATGCTTCACTTATGAACAAAAAAAGAAAGACAAGATGTCTGCATGAAATTGAGCACTGGATTTGGTCTGAGAGAGGGAACCGAAAAACAGCCACAGAGAGAAAACTAACCAGCCTAAAGTCAGAAGAAAACTGCCCATCGGGGAGGGCTGATTTCATAACTTCCACACGACAGCATTTTGAAGCCCTCTTTAACAAGCCTCCCATTCAATCTACCATGTTTGTTTCTTTTAAAGGGAAAGGCAGCTTGGGAGTGGGGGGCTGTGGATCTGATCTCAGCAGTGGTGCTGCAGCAGCTGCAGCAGGGGATGTGCAGAAAGCATCTTCCTGTGCAGCTTCTGCTATTCCCTATTATTCCTATTATTCTCCTTCCCCAGGGGAAGAGGAAAGAGGAGAATTCCCATGGATGGGAATCAAGTTGTGTGGGTAAATGGCACCCAGATAAACAGACCTGTGAACTATTTCTCATTCCAAACCACTTCTAGTTGTCCCTTGTGTTTCAGAAGCCTGACTGGCTTCAACAGATGTTGGGAATTGAGGGTCACAGTCCCGTGCTGTGGAAGACTTTCCAGTTGATATTCAGGAGGTACCCTCGATATTCACTTGCAGGGGACTCTTGAAGACCTTTTTATGTCAACTGCCCTATTCAGTTGCTTGAATATTATTAAAATAAGCCAGTTATGGTTATGATTATTTTGCATTGTTTTTATGGTATTTTTAAACTACACTAGTATCCAGTTATTGTGGTTAAAAGTTTTATTATTTTGGAAAATATTTTTTTTATTTCAAAAAGAAACAAGAAAAAAAGAATGGGCTTTTGCAAAAAGACTACAGCATGCTATACAATTATGGGATGCTAATAGGAACACAACCACAACTCTCTGTTCTTGGCAATGAGTAAATAAAATCTAACATGCAAAAGGGACGGGGAAGGAGCTTCTTCTCTCATGCATGCCAAAAAGAGATGGGATTTTCTTGTTTCCCTTTAGCTAGAGACTAATTAAATGCTTTCCCATGCTTCCTTAATATGGATGTGTGCTCCTGGGACTCAACAGTTTTTCTCTGAATGCTAGTAGGCATGCATCTGCCATCTAAATTCCTGTCCTTGTATGACCATAAGTAATTGAACAGAATGGTGCTCTTACATTCACTGAAGCCAGCAGCACAGTTAGAAAGAAAAGGCCAACCCACACGACCGAAGGCCAAGCCACGGTCAGGCTGCCTAAATGACAAGTGAGTGGGGACTTCCGGAGGCGGCGCGAACGGCAATGGCGGTCCTCTTCCACCAGTGAAGGGGAAGCTCCGCGGAAAAGGGTCGTCCACTACGGCGAAGCGGAGACCCACTTTGGAAACCCGCAGGCAGCAAGAGCCTGCGGTCTTGAGGCTCGGTGGGCGCCAGAAGCGACCCCCAAATCGTTGAAGGAACCCCGTAAGGGGCTCCGGAGCGTGGAGGAGGTAGCGGCGCTGTGAGCCGTTTCGCGATCTGCGGAGTGAAGCCGCGCTGCTGCTGCCGGTGAGCGCTGACCTTTTTTCCTGCAAACTACTGATTCGGAAGAAAGTTACAACCCGTGAGTAAAGACTGACTATTAAAAATTTGGGACTAAAATAACGAATTTGGCTGAAAGCGGAGAGACGTGGAAACAGGAAGTCCGTCTTCCGCTGCTATTGAACTTGAAAGCAAAGAGCTGGAGGAGTGGAGGCGTAGAACAGATCTCTTTTACATGACAGATTTGAGCACCCATTGAACTTTTAAATAAAGTAAGGACTTTAAGTTTATGACTTTGCCTTTCATCTGAGCTGTGGTACCATTCTTCTATTGGAATTACAAATTGAATGAGAAACCCAGGTGCTGGAGCTGCCTGAGCGACTGAGAGACTGTCAGTTTTGTAGACTTGGCTATTGTGTATCAGAGCTTGCATTTATCTGAGGGTGTCTGACTTGATTCTTTGAAACATCATTTGCAACACCAGTGTGCACTGGTAGAAACAATGTGGCTGCCAACATTGACTCTGCTTAATACCTGCTATTGAAAGTTCCTGGATATAAAATTTGACTTTAATTTTAATAGAATTTGGATTCTTCCCTAAAGACATTTTATGTTCCCTCTAGAGGATTTGGGATTTATAACAGCGACATTACTTTACTTTCTCTTTCCCTTCCTCCGGCTTTGGATTTTTCTCTGGCTTCTGTTATCCCATGGGAACAACTCAGCTTGACCTTGACTCATAGATAACATTGGAATGAGTGGCACAAGAAGAAGGGGAAGAGCTAAACAAACAACTCTAACAACTTTAACCTCAGCCTTGCAGACACGTAGATCATCTGTACCGACCTTGCCTTCAGAGGAAGAAGCAGCCTCACTGCCACAGGCAAGGGAGGGAGAAACTGAGCAACTACAACTAGAGGACATGGCCTCAGGAACATCTGCTTCTATCTTAGAGAAGATTTTTGAAAAATTGGAATCTTTGGAAAAGAAGGTTGATGAGCAAACAGCTAAAATTGATCAAAACACAGAAAGTTTAAATAGATTAACAGGACAAGTAGCACAGAACGTACAAGCAATTGGAGAGTTGAAGGAGGCAACAGTAGAGAATCGGAAATTGGCTGAGGACACTAGTCAAAAGCTTGAAAATTTAGAACAAGCGGTAAGACCACTCGGCAAACAAGTAAGTGAACACCAGACCTATCTTTCTATGATAGAACTGCGGAATCGAAAGAGCAACCTTAGGATCAGGTCGATACCAGAGGCAGAAGAAAGCAACTTAGCTGAGTTCCTGACTAAAGAATTCTCCAAATTTTGGAACTTAGAGGAAAAGGATTTTAAAATTGTTTCAGCCTTTAGGCTTGGAAGACTTGCAAGGAAGGAGAAGCCCAGAGATTGTTTGATAACACTGAGATCAAAGGAGGAAAGGGACAAGATTTTGGGCCTATACTACGAGAAGTCACTGGACATTCTGGGCAGAAGAATTGAAATTTACAAAGACATTCCTAAACAGCTGTTGGACCTTAGATCTGCCTATTCTGAACTAGCTAGACTACTAAGGTGCAACTCAATTGTTTTTAGGTGGGAATTTCCCCAAGGACTATCCTTTACCTTCAGAGGGAAGAAAGTTAAAATTAGAACACTGGAAGAGAGAGATAAATTTTTGTCTACATACGAAGAGGACCTTCAAAAAGGAATTGATTCCCCTTTTGGGCCTGGAGCACTGGCGGTACCTGCACCCTCGAAACCCGAAGATCCACCGAACAAAGCACCATCCCCAGAAAAATAACCAGATTTATTCAGGATGTCTCTGCAACTTTTGAGCTGGAATATTAATGGCTGTAACATTCCCGAAAAAAGGAAAAAAAATTTCACATATTGAAAAAAGAACAACTGGACATTATTTGTTTGCAAGAAACACACGTGACTAGGCTCCACAGAAAAGTGTTAATAAATAAAAGACTTGGTCAAGAATTCATTTCTTCGGACAAAGTAAAGAAAAGAGGGGTGGTGATATACGCAAAAGAGATCCTGTCACCTAAATTCTTATTTAAAGATGAACATGGAAGAATTTTGGCAATTGAGATACAACATCAAGGAGAGAAGCTTCTGATATTAGGAATTTATGCACCAAATGAAGGGAAATCGGAATTTTACAAGAAGTTGCATGAGACCATGCTGGATTATCTGGACTATGACAACATCATCATGATGGGAGATATGAATGGGGTTGTTTCAACCAACATGGATAAGTCACAAAATCAAAACGTCACAAAAGACGGCAGACTACCAAAAACCTTTTTTGAAATGACAGACAATATGGATTTGATTGACATCTGGAGGACAAAGAACCCCTTGGGAAGAGAGGGAACATTCTTCTCTGAAGCCCAGCTGACTTGGACAAGAATCGACCAAATTTGGATATCTAGAGGTCTGGCACCTAAGGCTAGAAAGGTGGAAATCTGCCCAAAGACCTGCTCCGACCATAATGCAATAAAGATGGACATGACACTGTTACCAACCGGCTCTTTTAGATGGAAAATGAATGACAATTTATTTAGAGATCAGGAAATCATTAAGAAGGCCCAAAAAGCTTTGAAGGACTATTTTGAGATAAATATGAACACCACTGTGGAAAAAAGAACCATCTGGGACGCAAGTAAAGCTGTGATGAGAGGGTTCCTGATACAACAGAACGCTGTAAAGAAAAGGACACAAAATGAGAAGAAAGACAAGATTTTGGACAAAATAAAAGAACTGGAGAAGAAGTTAAGATTAAATCCGAAATCACAGGCGACTCTGAGAGAAATTAAACTTCATCAAGCACAATATTCTAAACTGATAAATCAGGAAATAGAGTGGAAGGTTAAATTAATGAAACAAAAAACGTTTGAGTCGGCGAATAAATGCGGAAAACTGCTAGCCTGGCAGTTGAAGAAAAGACAAAAATTAAATACAGTTACGAATTTGGAAATTGAAGGAAGGAACATTCAGAACCCTGTGGATATTAGAAAGTCCTTCCAGAGATATTTTAAAAAACTATATACTCAAGGGCCGCAAGATGAGGTAGAGATTAAGCAATTTTTGGAAAAAAATGGATTACCAAAACTCTCACAAGAACATAGAATAATCCTGAACTCTAGAATAACACGACAAGAGATTGAACAAGCCATTCAGAACATGCAACTGGGCAAATCTCCAGGGCCAGATGGGCTGACCTCCAAGTACTATAAGACACTAAAAGACTACCTGATACAACCATTCATGGAGGTTAGCAATGAAATTTTGGAGGGGAAGAAGGCGCCGGAGTCGTGGAAGGAAGCTTTTATCACTTTGATACCAAAATCGGAAGCTGAAAAGACACAACTTAGGAATTATTGTCCCATTTCTCTCTTGAATGTGGATTACAAAATATTTGCAGACATTTTGGCAAGTAGATTTAAAAAAGTTTTAAATGAAGTAATACACAAGGACCAGGCAGGCTTTCTCCCAGGTAGACATTTGTTTGCTAATACAAGGAACATTATTGACATCTTGGAACTTTTGCAAACAGATATAAATACAAAAGCAGTTTTAATTTTTATAGATGCGGAGAAGGCCTTTGACAACATCTCCTGGAAATTTATGAAGGGTAATTTAAAAGAAATGGAGGCGGGACTGGGTTTTGAGAATGGGATTGAGGCGATATATTCAGAGCAAAAAGCTAAACTGATAGTTAACAATGTGGTTACTGAAGAGTTTAAAATTGAAAAAGGAACACGACAAGGCTGCCCTATCTCCCCCTTGCTATTTATTTCTGTTCTGGAGGTGCTCCTGAACATGATTAGAGGGGACCGGTTGGTGAAAGGAATTCAGGTCGGAGCGAAACAATATAAACTTAAAGCCTTTGCAGATGACCTAGTTTTGACCCTGCAGGAGCCAGAATCTAGTACGAAAAGAGTATTACAATTGATTCAAGACTTTGGTCGGGTGGTGGGATTCAAACTAAACAAACAGAAAACTAAGGTATTGGAAAAGAACTTGACGGATATAGAGTCAGAACGGTTTCAGAGAGAGACAGAACTAAATGTGGTTAAAAAAGTAAAGTACCTAGGGGTAAATATAACAGCAAAAAATCTGAGTCTATTTAAGGATAATTATGAAAAATGTTGGTCAGAAATTAAGAGAGACTTAGACAGTTGGTCCAAATTGAAACTTTCTTTGTTAGGCCGAATTGCTGCAATCAAGATGAATGTATTGCCAAAAATGCTGTTTTTATTTCAAACACTACAGATTGTGGACAAGACGGAGTGCTTCCGGAAGTGGCAGAGAGATATCTCTAAGTTTGTTTGGCAGGGCAAAAAGCCCAGAATTAAGTATAAGATATTAACTGATGCGAAAGATAGAGGGGGCTTTGCCCTGCCGGACTTAAAGTTGTATTATGAGGCCGCAGCTTTTTGCTGGCTAAAAGATTGGCTACTTCTGGAAGACACTGATGTATTGGATTTGGAAGGTGTCAACAATGCATTTGGATGGCATGCATACTTATGGTATGACAAGGTTAAGATCAATAAGGCCTTTAAGAACCATATTGTCAGAAAAGCAGTGTTCAATGTCTGGACAAAATATAAAGACTTACTGGAAAATAAAACTCCAAGGTGGCTCTCACCTATGGAAGCTAAGGCCCGAAAAACACCCAATATGGAGGCCAATTGGCCAAAATATTGGGAGATACTAGAAAAAGATGGAGATAATTGGAAATTGCAGAGTTTGGAGAAATTGAAGGGTAAAGTGCGAGACTGGTTACATTACGCTCAGATTAAAGAAATTTTTAAAAATGATAAGAAGTTAGGGTTCCAGGTGGAGAAATCGAAATTGGAAACAGAACTGCTAGAACCAAAGACTAAGGTACTTTCTAGAATGTATAACTTGCTGCTAAAATGGAACACTCAAGATGAAACGGTTAAATCTGCTATGATAAGGTGGGCGCAGGACATTGGGCATAACATCATGTTTGAGGACTGGGAAAGGTTGTGGACTACTGGGTTGAAATTTACTGCATGTAATGCTCTGAAAGAAAATATAATGAAAATGATTTATAGATGGTACATGACCCCAGTCAAACTGGCGAAAATATACCACCTGTCTGATAATAAATGTTGGAAGTGTAAAGAAAGTGAAGGAACATTCTTTCACCTCTGGTGGACATGCCCTAAAGTGAAGGCCTTCTGGGAAATGATATATAATGAATTGAAAAAGGTATTTAAGTATACCTTCACTAAGAAACCAGAGGCCTTCCTCCTGGGCATTGTCGGCCAAGGGGTGGTAAAGAAGGACCGAACCTTTTTTATGTATGCAACAACATCAGCAAGGATACTCCTAGCGAAGCATTGGAAAACTCAAGATCTCCCCACACTGGAAGATTGGCAGATGCAACTGATAGACTACATGGAACTGGCCGAGATGACAGGCAGAAATTCGAGACCTGGGAGAAGAGAGGACGGAAGAAGACTGGAAGAAATTCAAGATTTATTTACAAAAACATTGTAATTTGACTGAATGTTAAGCAGGTTGCTAAATCATAAATAATCGGGCACCACTAAATTAGATAGAATTAGGAAGATAAGTGAGATTAAGAAAATGTGAACCATTTGGGAACTATTAGATTACAAATTAAGCTTGTGGGCATAAAATGCATACAAGATGATAATTTGCTGGAAAATTCTTTTTTTATATGATGAAAATGGGAGCGGGAGATGAGAGGAAGTCCAGAGAAGTTGTGAAAATATGTCATGACAGATATTGTATTGTGAACCAACTATGTATTCATATTGAAAAACTTTAATAAATATTATATTAAAAAAATAAATAAATGACAAGTGAGTGACTTGTGATGATTTTTAATTTGAGCTGTAACATTTGCTCAATATCACTACTTTATCATTTATGACAACTCATTATGGGTCATTTTGTCAATCAGTGGTGGCTTTGCCCAGGCAAACAAGAGTTCCTTGATGGTAACAGAGACATCTTCACTGACAGCAACACCCTTGGATTAGATGTCATTCACAGTCTGCAGTTTCATCTACAGCAGTTTTGTTTTCTGTGGATACAACATTAGCTCTTATGTGTCATTTTATGAGCCCTGACTGAATTAATTTTGGAATGGAAATGGGCTCATCAGACCTTTCCCAGATAAGATAAAAATAAATTTGACATCAATATTGTGGAAGGTTACTGAGGTTTACAAGCTAATACAGTGGTACCTTGGGTTACATAGACTTCATGTTACATATGCTTCAGGTTACAGACTCCGCTAACCCAGAAATAGTGCTTCAGATTAAGAACTTTGCTTCAGGATAAGAACAGAAATTGTGCTCCGGCGGTGCGGCAGCAGCAGGAGGCCTAACTGTTCAGGTTAAGAACAGTTTCAGGTTAAGAATGGACCTCCGGAACGAATTAAGTACTTAACCCGAGGTACCACTGTAGTGGCATTGGCGACTCAGATTCTATCATGTCTTTCAGACTGACTCTCACCAACTCAGTGTTGTTGGAGTTCTGGGTAAGTTATGTAATTGGAAGCCTTTAATACATTTCAGCCTCCAAAATTATAACTGTGGCTTTGTCTTCCAGCTTCTGTAAAGCCAAAAACCAAACATACTTAAAATAGAGTAAAATATGTTTAATGTAAATAATTTTGCACTGTCAATCATTATCACTGGGTGAAACATTATTACATGCTAAAACTTTCTGTACATGGGCTGAGGGCTTGGCAACACACAATCTACTTACAGGGATAAAGCTTTTTTAAAATACTCATGTGGCTCTAAGCCATAATTTTAAAACAAAATAGGTTGAATTTGTTATCTTTTGTGATCCTTAGTTATGCCAGTGACCATAAAACATTTCATACAGTTTTATTTACTTTTTCTGTTTTGTACACCACTAAGCTCATTGATTCCTGCCAACCTAGCAGTTCGAAAGCACGTCAAATGCAAGTAGATAAATAGGTACCACTCTGGCGGGAAGGCAAACAGCGTTTCCGTGTGCTGCTCTGGTTCACCAGAAGTGGCTTAGTCCTGCTGGCCACATGACCCGGAAGCTGTACGCCGGCTCCCTCGGCCAATAAAGCAAGGTGAGCGCCGCAACCCCAGAGTCGGCCACGACTGGACAGAATGGTCAGGGGGCCCTTTACCTTTACCTTTAAGCTCATTGATATGGTTAAATAAATGCTAAAAAATAACAATGTTAGCAATCTGAACTTGCAATCTGAACATAGCTGGGGGTTTTTATGGCTACCATTATCATTTCTGTGCCAGGGAGCCCCCTCTGTTTAGAAAAGCTTTGCAGTCTGTCAAGTCCATCATCAAGATCTACTTCATCAAGCAATGGTGACCCTAAACCATCTCAGGCTTATCTTCGCTATCACATGCATTGCCATTTGGTTTGATTTTGCCCCACCACTAATAATTCAACACTCTTCTTACTGATGCTGCCCTTGATTTCTTCATGCAAGGCCCTGGGACAGGGATTGCATCTTTCATTGCATTTTGCATAGCTCCTAGCATGCTGCTGGAGGCAAATTGTTAAGCAGCAACAGCATATACACAAAAAGAATAACACCTCTGGTTTCAGAAAATGCACATTTGGAATTCAGATTCTGAAAACAATATTTAAATGCTTCCAGCCAGACCTAAGGTAATATAATGTGATGGATGCATTTTTGATGCTCTGTGAATAATTTATCCATAACTTAAAGTCCAATGAAACTTCTTAATTGAGTTAATGACATTATACAGGTAAGGCCAATGGAAGCTATTCCTACAAATTTTAAGTTTTAATGTAATTCCCATTTTATTTGTTCTTACATTTTACTTAAATTGCCTTTTAATCAGCTGTTTGTGGCTGGTCTTATGGACTCTTCATGCCCAAGTCTCCAGTTACACAGATGTACATGTAAAAGACAGAATGGTTTCTAACTGACATCCACCGAAACACAGTTTTAGTTCACACAGATGTAACGTAACCAGTCTCCAAACCATGTGCTGGGGATTGGGAAAGTGCATTTTAGTAGGGTTGCCATATGTCCAAGATTTCCTTCGCATGTCCTCTTTTCCATGGCCAACATCTCCGGCCAGGCCGATTTTTACAATTTACAAAAAATGTCTGGGTTGCTGTTGTTTTTACGTTTGGGCATGTGCATGCTCAAGGGGCTCCCGATCCTCAGCTGAGTCAGCCCTGGTGTTCCCCCCCACTTGCATGCAGGAGCATTGGGGCCTCTTTGCACAGCTCAGCTGGGAAGCAGCAGGCTCCCATCCCCAGCTGAGCCATGTGTGTGTGTCCTCTTTTTTGCTCTTCCAAACATAGCAACCCTAATTTTAGATTCTCTCTTTTGTGCATGAATTCCCTCTCCCTTCCAAGGAGGTTAAACTTCAGGTAAACATGTCACTAACTATGGATAAGGCTAACCAGGACTGCCCCAAATTGCAGTTTGCAATTGCCCTCCTAAGCGTGGTTTCAGCTCATGGCTTTGAGATATTCCGGGCGAGCCTTAGAGAAGCCAGAGGTTGGGTAATGCAATTCTAACACAAACTATGGTTTGAGCCATGGAAGTTAGAAAAATGGACTGCATACCACTGCAGGTCCCCCAATCTCCAAACTGAGATTGAACCTTATTTATGCACCAAGCCGGTATGAAATTGGGCTTCTGTGTTTCATGCCTAGAGAATGTGCTTGCATACCAGTTCCTTCTTCTTCATGCATTCCATGAGGATTATGAAGAGATGCTGGGCCTGGGTCCGGGTATAGGTGAAGGTCTTCTGAATGGTGACAAGCAATTGGTCCCTCAGAGATTCATTGATAAGTCTGAAATTCAAAAGGGGGCATTGAAAATCCTGGAGCCAAAATGTTGACCAATAAGCAGTGCTTTGGGCAATCTCTGTTTAAAAAGCAAATTTCTGAGAGAAGGAAAACACAGATACTGCATTGAAAACACTGAAACCTGTGTTTAATAGAAAAATTAAGCAAATCCCCATAATTTATTTCTGCAGGTTATTTTGCAATGTTTATTACTTTGCACAAGTTAGTCTGCTAATTGTTCTAATCTTGAGAAGCAGAGATATGGAGCCTTGCCTATGACCACTGAAAGTGTTTGTCAGAAATCCCTCTCACTTCTGAGATTTCATCAGATATTGCCAACCTTCTTTCAAGCTAGAATTTGCTTTAAAAAGAACAATAAAGAAAACTGTGACATGTTAGCCCTAATGCCACACACTGCAGTTTTCCACACTTGCAGAATCATGCCCTGCATGAAGTCCTGGAGGGGAGGTTCAGAGGGTAACCACACATATGCAAGGTTATGACAAGCTAGTCCATTCAGAAACTGCCAAGAAACAAAAAGAATTGCTGTGTTTGAAGAAAGACCTGCCTTTTGAACAACAAGTCTCTGTTGCTTCAGAATCATGGTATCAATTTCCACATTATCACCTGGCAAAATGGCTTGGAAGCATATTGCTTACCAGGGATTTCTTAATGAATTTAGGCTGCAATTGACAAGCTGGGGTCCAATGCTATCTTGTACTGACTTTTACCAGCCCAGCTCTATGTGGATCCTACTCTTAGAGACTGGAAAAAACGTAATGTAATGTAAAAAAAATGTAATGGAGAAAAGCAGCCATCTGCAAGCAGGACTGTGGTTAAGTATCCATGCAAAACTGCTTACAACACTCCTCAGATATCCCCAATCTAGCCCTCCTCAATCTGGTTTCCTCCAGATGTTTTGAACTACAACTCAACTCCTATTATTCCTGACCATCTGCTATATTGGCTGATAGCAGTTGCGGGCAAAAACACCAGGTTGGCGCAGGTTGCATGACATATCTTGCTTTGCATGTCAAGAATATCTCATATATTAGTTTCACCTTTTAAGTTGAATTACTGAAATAAATGAACTTTTCCATGATATTCTAATTTTCCGAGTTTCATCTGTACATCATTTTCATTATATTTTCCTTTAACACTGTACATGCAGTGAACTTGACCCCTTTCTTCCACAATCTTTCCCAGTCTTCAAACATTAAATTATGTCCCACATCTCTTGCCCAATCTATCATCACTGATTTAACTTGTTCATCCTTTGTATGCCATTCCAACAGTAAATTATACATTTTATTTTAGACAAATTTTTAACTTTAGAGTCCAACAACTCCGTTTCCAACTTAGTTTTTTCTGAAGCAAAACCATTTTTCTTATCTAGTTTATACAATTCATTGATCTGGTGATAATGTAACCAATTTATCTTATCTTTGATTTGATCAAATGGTTTTAATTTATAACTACAGATAGGTAGCCGTGTTGGTCTGCCATAGTCAAAACAAAAAAAAATCCTTCCAGTAGCACCTTAAAGACCAACTAAGTTAGTTCTTGGTATGAGCTTTCGTGTGCATGCACACTTCTTCAGATACCAAGATACCAGATATCTGAAGAAGTGTGCATGCACACGAAAGCTCATACCAAGAACTAACTTAGTTGGTCTTTAAGGTGCTACTGGAAGGAATTTTTTTTTGTTTTAATTTATAACCTTCTTTGTCTTCCAATAACAGGTCTGAATATCTCAACCACTTGGTTTCCATATTTAACTTTTTCTGGGCCTTTGCCTCCATTGGTGAGAGCCATCTGGGTGTCTTCCTTTCTAAGAGATCTTTATATTTTATCCACACATTAATCAGAGATTTCCTAATTACATGGTTTTTAAAAGCATTATGGGCCTTATACCATAAATATGCATGCCATCCAAACACATTGTCAAATCCCTCCAGATCTAAATCATCGGTGTCTTCTAGTTGTATCCATTCCTTAATCCAGCAAAGTGCAGCTGCTTCAAAATAGATCTTCAAATCTGGCAGGGAAAACCCCCCTCTTTCTTTAGAGTCTGTTAGTAATTTATATTTAATTCTGGGTTTTCCCCCCTGCCAGATGAATCTAGATAAAGCTTTCTGCCATTCTTTAAAACATTTCACATTGTCTATAATTGGGAGGGCTTGAAACAGAAATAATATCTTTGGCAATACATTCATCTTAACCACCGAAATCCGGCCCATTAGTGACAATTTTAAATCTGACCATATCTCTAGATCTCTCTTAATTTCATTCCATAGTTTCTCATAGTTATCTTTATAGAAATTCAAATTTTTCCCTGGCAAATTGACTCCCAGATACTTAACTTTTTTCACAAAATCTAAGCCCTTCTTTTCTTGTAATAATTTTCTTTCATCATTATCCAGATTTTTCTCTAATACTTTGGTTTTGTCTTATTTAACTTAAATCCCGCTACCTGTCCGAACTCCTGTATCAACTCCAGTGCTTTTACTGCACTGGAGTCTGGATCCTGTAATGTCAGTACTAAATCATCAGCAAAGGCTTTTAATTTATATTGTTTGGATCCTACTGTAATACCTTTGATTTGTTCATCTTTTCTAATCACATTTAGCAAGACCTCTAGGACTGAAATAAACAGCAGAGGGGAAAGTGGGCACCCTTGCCTGGTTCCCTTCTCAATTCTAATTTCCTCCGAGACCACATTATTTACAATAATTTTAGCTTTTTGTTCATGATAGATCGCATTAATCTCACTTAAAAAATCTTGATCAACCCCCATATTTTCTAAATTATGTAACATAAAACTCCAAGATACATTGTCAAAGGCCTTCTCTGCGTCAATAAACATTAACATTGCTTTACAGTTCTTTCTTGCTTCCAACTTTTCCAATATATCTACAACATTCCTAATATTGTCTTTCATGTGTCTTCCAGGCAGAAAACTGCCTGGTCCTTATGTATATATTCAGACAGAACCTTCTTTAGCCTGTTAGCCAGTATATTCGCAAAGATTTTATAATCCACATTAAGTAGGGAGATTGGTCTGTAATTCTTGACATTGGATCTATCTTGATCTTGTTTTGGAATCAGAGTAATATAAGCTTCCTTCCAGGTTTCAGGTGCTCTTCCCCCTCCTATAATCTTATTGCAAACTTCTACCAATGGTTGGATAAGCCAATCTTTCTTATAGTATTTTGCTGATAGACCATCTGGTCCTGGGGCCTTGCCAAGTTGCATTGAGTTTATTGCATATTCCACTTCCTGGCTTGTAATTAGTCCCTTTATTAGGATCTTTTTATCTTCAGGAATCTTCTGCAAATCATTGGTTTTAATAAATTGCTCAATTTTAGCTTGGCCCTCTTTCTCCTTTTTATACAGTTGTTTGTAATACTTGTGAAAACATTTTCTTATGTCCACAGGGTTCTTCACAGACTTTCCTTCTGTTACAATATTTGTGATAGTACTTTGCTTTTGCCTCTTTTTTAACTGCCAAGCTAAGAGTTTCCAACATTTATTTGCAGATTCAAAGTTCCTTTGTTTCATCCTCCTTAGTTTCCATTATATTTTTTGATTTATAATCTGTGAATATTGAATCTGTAAGGCTTTAATTTCCTTTTGTATCTGCAAATTCTTTGGGTTACCTCTAAGCCTCTTCTCTCTCTTTTTTTTAAGAATAATTTTTATTAACCGACCAATCACATCAAATCAAACCAAATTACATAAATTCTAAATTACACAGCCGAATTTTAAATTTTTGTTGGGGGCACCCATATTTCAAGTTCCGAAGGGATTCAATCAACTTCTTACTTCTTACTGCTGTTTTAATGTCCACAAATCTAACCTTATGATGTTCACAGTACTATCCAGTCCTTTCTTATTATTTTTCCACATCTCTTGTTGTTATTTTCATATATTTTTCCTTTCTCTTTGTGACCTCTGATAATCTCCGCAAGCTGGTTAGAACAGTTTGTAATCCTGCGTGGATATATATATTTTTAATCCAGTAGCCATATCCAGACGTTTTCCATATAACATCACTTCCATACATCAAAACAGTCTTAGCGTCATTAATCTTCACCAATCTGCCTCCTTGCTCAAAACCTCTGAGGAGATTCACTAGGAATGCAGTCTGAAAACAAATCCGTTCTTCCCGGCTATAAATCCTTTGGCAAGATGGTGACTCCGAATTAATTGCTGCGCCATTCCCAAAAGCTCTTATTGCTTCTCGGTCTCCATAAAGCATACTTTTGGTTAAAGTTTATCTCCACACAGACCTTAATCATCCTGCTTGGGTCAGTTCAACCGACGGTTCTAATGAGGAGGGGTTCTTGTAAATCACATAGAAGGAAAGTAAAAAAGTCCCCCCCCCCATTCAGCCCCGTTGTCAACATACCCCACCTTGGGTGTATCTTCATCGTAAAATATTCCTGTTTCTCCAGCCCGTCGTCTTCTTTCGCAGAGGTCACTTAAATTAGCAGACTTCACTCCCCTTTTTCACTTGAAATATGTGCATTTGCTTCTTTTGTAATTAATTATTCCAAATTGCTGCAACTAGTGCGTGATCAGAGACAGCGTCCAGGAGAGCCGAGGTCCACACGGGGGCATTCTGCCTAGGGCCCTCACCCCCTTCTTTCGAATTAGGGGGTGATTTATGGGCACAGCAGGCAAGGGCAGTGCTCCCCATTTCCTTGGGGCAACAAGGGAGGCTGCCTACTCCCATAACAGCCTCTTAATTACCCCGTGTGGGTCGGAGAGATGGTATTGTCGGCCATCTTCCAATGCGCCCCCTAGTAGCCCCCCCTAAGCCTCTTCTCTTTGTCTTTTAGTTGTTCCAAAATTTTATCTGTTTTCTCATTCTGTGTCTTTTTCCTAATTGAATTTTGTTGAATGAGAAATCCTCTCATTACTGCTTTGCTGGCATTCCAAATAACCCTTGTTTCCGTTCCCTGATTCATATTAATTTCAAAATAATCCTTTAAGGCTTTTTGGGCTTTATTTACAATTTGGGTACTCCTCAGCAAATCATCATTCATACTCCATCTGAAGGAACCCTGTAAGGACATTTTAAGATCCATAAAACTGCATTGCGGTCTGAGCAAGTTTTAGGGCAAATATCCGTTTTTAATACTTTAGGAGCCAAGTCTCCTACAGATTCTTGGGCTCCAAATATTTAGGGGATTATAAACAGGGCGCAGCAACTATGGGGCGGCCAGTGCAGTGCTTTTAGGGTATACCGTATGTTACATGCCTGCATTGAAGGATCAGGTTCAGAGGTTGAGGTAGCTGCTGGAGTCGGAACCAGCATTTCTCCAAGATTCAGAGGCAGTGATCATGACCAAAACCACCATGTGCTAGCTTAAAGAGAGATGACCTAGCCGCTATGATACCTACTGTAACTTGGTAAAACACAGTTTTAAACAGTATTCATATTGATAAAGGGTGGGCCATATATATTTTAAACAACAAAACCGATAATAGTAGCTATAATTTGCAGTAACAAGACCTGAAGATCCAAGGCTGGCTAAGGCTGGGCTAGAGGGACATAAAATAAATGTCGCCCATTTTTCACATTTTAGCCCTCCAAATACTTAGATATTTCCCATGCCAGTCAAGAAGCCTGGCATGGGGGAATTTAAAAATATTGTTAAGGGAATCACTTATCCCCATTTAGGGCGGGTGGCTTTGCTTCACAGAAGTTTGACACCAGAACAAAATACTCTATGAATATTACTTCTTGTTCCAGATTTCCTAACCGTGAAATGGTCAGTCACCAATACTGTACTATTCATTTGCTTACTTGGAAGCAGCACTGCCAGTCCTAATACATGATGAACTTCTGTTGGATTTAACAATTCAGAAAAATGTATCCCTTGAAGTGTAAAAGCTGTCATACTGTGGTAGCTGTTTTCTCATTTAAAATCTAATTCTTTCTCATCTTCTTAAATGCATCACATTCTGTAGTAAAAGCAAATGAAATCAAATAGGGAATAGGATCCACTGAAGCTGTTCAGAAATTGTTTTCTACATTGCCATCCCACATCCTTCTGGGCCATCTAGAGGAGCTGGGAGCTGGGGGCACTGTTATACAGTGGTTTCGCTCCTTCCTCCTGGGCCGTGTTCAGAAAGTGGTGGGGGGGGGATGAGTGTTCAGACCCCTGGGCCCTCACTTGTGGGGTGCCTCAGGGTTCCGTCCTCTCCCCCATGCTTTTTAACATCTATATGAAGCCGCTGGGAGAGATCACCAGGCGGTTTGGGCTGGGTATTCATCAGTATGCGGATGATACCCAGCTCTACCTCTCTTTCAAATCAGAACCAGTGAAGGCGGTGAAGGTCCTGTGTGAGTGTCTGGAGGTGGTTGGAGGATGGATGGGGGCTAATGGATTGAGGTTGATTACTGACAAGACAGAAGTACTGTTTCTGGGGGACAGGGGGCAGGCTGGTGTGGAGGACTCCCTGGTCCTGAATAGGGTAACTGTGCCACTGAAGGACCAGGTGCGCAGCCTGGGAGTCATTTTGGACTCACAGCTGTCCATGGAGGCACAGGTCAATTCTGTATCCAGGGCAGCTGTCTACCAACTCCATCTGGTATGCAGGCTGAGACCCTACCTGCCCGCGGACTGTCTCGTCAGAGTGGTGCATGATCTAGTTATCTCCCGCTTGAACTACTGCAATGCACTCTACGTGGGGCTACCTTTGAAGGTGACTCGGAAACTACAACTAATCCAGAATGCGGCAGCTAGACTGGTGACTGGGGGCGGCCGCCGAGACCACATAACACTGGTCTTGAAAGACCTACATTGGCTCCCAGTACGTTTCCGAGCACAATTCAAAGTGCTGGTGTTGACCTTTAAAGCCCTTTAAAGCCCTCGGCCCAGTATACCTGAAGGAGCGTCTCCACCCCCATCGTTCTGCCCGGACGCTGAGGTCCAGTGCCGAGGGCCTTCTGGCGGTTCCCTCATTGCGAGAGGCAAAGCTACAGGGAACCAGGCAGAGGGCGTTCTTGGTTGTTGCGCCTGCCCTGTAGAACACCCTCCCATCAGATGTCAAAACGATAAACAACTACCTGACATTCAGAAGACATCTTAAGGCAGCCCTGTTCAGGGAAGTTTTTAATGTGTGATATTTTAGTGTTTTTGGGTTTCTATGGGTTTTTGGGTTATTATTATTATTATTATTATTCCAAAAGCTGCACCTAGAATCATAGAGTTGGAAGGAACTGAAAGAATCACCTAGTCCAACCTCTGCAAGCAGGAATTCACTGGTAACATGGCTTGATTTCTGATGGCATTGTGGCCCTGGGCAATTGGCAGGTGGGCAGCTCCACCTGCTTGTGACACTCGGCTAGCTGTTGTTGGCAGGAGAAGGCTGCTCAAGGTAGAATCATAGAATCATAGAGTTGGAAGAGACCACAAGGGCCATCGAGTCCAACCCCCTGCCAAGCAGGAAACACCATCAGAGCACTCCTGGCATATGGTTGTCAAGCCTCCGCTTAAAGACCTCCAAAGAAGGAGACTCCACCACACTCCTTGGCAGCAAATTCCACTGTCAAACAGCTCTTACTGTCAGGAAGTTCTTCCTAATGTTTAGGTGGAATCTTCTTTCTTATAGTTTGGATCCATTGCTCCGTGTCCGCTTCTCTGGAGCAGCAGAAAACAACCTTGTAAACCTGTAACCCTGTAAACCTTTTTATGTAAAAAAAAAAAAACATTCTGGAAAAAAGCTACCAAACTATTTTTTGTATAATAAATTTATATTGGAAACGATTCATTACATCTTTGCTACTTGAATCATTGTGCATGACTAAACTAGGAAACTTAACTCAATATTTAGATTCTTTAAATATGAGAAAAATGCAAATAAAACTACCATGATACTCATGTTCAAAATGGGATGAGAAACATTTTCAGTTGTTTGATATTATCTTGGTCAGCAGATTTCCTCAGACATTAATTTTGTCTTTGTGAAAATGGGATGTAAAGTTTGTCCAAGACAAACAAAACTGGAAAGGGTGGAATAAGTTTGTCATTCCCTCCTCTGTGATCCTTGGAAGGCTGTCTCTGGGATCATAGGATATATTGGAGCTCCCTTTCTGACACAAGATGAAAGTCTGGTGCCCACTCTGGGCTGCCGCAAGAATATCTGATGCCCTGGCCCTGCCAGTGTTAGTCAGGCAGAAGGGGTGTTCTGAGAATGTCATAGAATCATAGAGTTGGAAGAGACCACAAGGGCCATCGAGTCCAACCCCCTGCCAAGCATCGTTTCCAGGCCTTTGACCATTTTGGTTGCCACGTTCCAGTTTGTCAGTGTCCTTCTTGAACTGTGGTGCCCAGAACTGGACACAGTACTCCAGGTGAAGTCTGACCAGAGCAGAATACAGTGGCACTATTACTTCCCTTGATCTAGATGCTATACTCCTATTGATGCAGCCCAGAATTGCATTGGCTTTTTTAGCTGCCGCATCACACTGTTGGCTTATGTCAAGTTTGTGGTCAACCAAGACTCCTAGATCCTTTTCACATGTACTGCTCTCAAGCCAGGTGTCACCCATCTTGTATTTGTGCCTCTCATTTTTTTTGCCCAAGTGCAATACTTTACATTTCTCCCTGTTAAAATTCATCTTGTTTGTTTTGGCCCAGTTCTCTAATCTGTCAAGGTCATTTTGAAGTGTGATCCTGTCCTCTGGGGTGTTAGCCACCCCTCCCAGTTTGGTGTCATCTGCAAATTTGGTCAGGATGCCCTTGAGTCCATCATCCAAGTCCTTGATAAAGATGTTGAATAAGACGGGGCCCAACACAGAACCCTGTGGCACCCCACTAGTCACTCTTCTCCAGGATGAAGAGGAACCATTGATGAGCACCCTTTGGGTTCGGTCAATCAGCCAGTTACAAATCCACTGAGTGGTAGCATAGTCAAGACCGCATTTTACCAGCTTCTTTACAAAACTATCATGGGGCACCTTGTCAAATGCCTTGCTGCAATCAAGGTAGGCTACATGCATTGCGTTCCCTTCATCTACCAGGCTTGTAATTCTGTCAAAAAATGAGATCAGGTTAGTCTGACATGACTTATTTTTCAGAAATCCATGCTGACTATTGGTGATCACAGCATTCCTTTCTAGGTGCTCACAGACTGTTTGCTTAATGATCTGCTCCAGAATCTTCCCTGGTATTGATGTCAGACTGACTGGGCGGTAATTATTTGGGTCCTCTCTTTTCCCCTTTTTGAAAATAGGGACAACATTTGCCCTCCTCCAGTCTGCCGGGACTTCGCCTGTTCTCCCGGAATTCTCAAAGATGACTGCCAGTAGTTCTGAGATCACATCTGCCAGTTCTTTTAATACTCTTGGATGCAGTTCTTCTGGCCCTGGAGACTTGAATACATCTAGACTAGCCAAGTCTTCTTGTACTATCTCCTTAGTTATTCTGGGCTGTGTTTCCCCTGCTGAATCATTTGCTCCAAATTCTTCAGGTCAGGCATTGTTTTCTTTATTGGAGAAGACTGAGGCAAAGAAGGCATTGAGGAGTTCAGCCCTTTCTGTGTCCCCTGTTTGCATTTCACCATCTTCTCCTCTGAGTGACCCCACTAATTCTTTGTTCTTCCTTTTGCTATGAACATACCCATAATTCCTTTTGCTATGAAATACCCATTTTTTGTTGCTTTTAACCTCTCTAGCAAGCCTGAGTTCATTCTGTGCTTTAGCTTTTCTGACTTTGTGTCTACACGTGCTGGCTATTTGTTTGAATTCCTCTTTGATGGTTTCCCCCCTTTTCCATTTTTTGTACACATCCTTTTTTAATCTTAACTCAGTTAAAAGTTATTTAGATAGCCACCCTGGCTTCTTTAGGCACCTTCCATGTTTCCGTCTCATTGGTATTGCCTGAAGTTGTGCTTTTACTATCTCCCTCTTAACAAACTCCCAGCCATCATGAACTCCCTTTCCTTTTAGTATTACTGTCCATGGATCTCACATAGCATTTCCCTAAGTTTTATGAAGTCGGCTTTCTTAAAGTCAAGAAATTGAGTCCTAGTATGCTTGGCTGCTCCTTTCCGCTGTATAGTAAACTTCAGAAGAGCATGATCACTCGCGCCTAATGATCCTTCCACTTCTACCCCACTAACCAGGTCATCAACATTGGTTAGGACCAGATCTAAAATGGCTGTTCCTCTTGTTGCTTCTCCCACTTTCTGGACAATGAAGTTGTCTGCAAGGCCAGTGAGGAATCTGTTTGATCTTATGCTCTTGGCTGAGTTTGACATCTAACAAATATCCGGGTAATTGAAGTCCCCCATTACTACTATCTCCCTTCCTTTTGCATGCTTGGCCATCTGTTCCAGGAAGGCATCATCTATGTCCTCCGTTTGGCTTGGGGATCTATAGTAAACTCCCACAATGAGGTCACTGTTATTCTTCTCTCCCTTAATTTTGACCCAAATGCTCTCACTTGGGCTTTGAGGTTCTAAATCTTGGATCTCTTCACAGGTATACACATCCCTGACATATAACGCCACTCCTCCTCCTTTCTTGTCTGGTCTGTTTCTCTGAAATAGATTGTATCCCTCCATTATTACATTCCAATCGTGGGACTTATCCCACCAGGTTTCAGTGATGCCTATTATGTCATATTTAGTTTGCTGTACCAAGAGCTCAAGCTCATCTTGTTTATTTCCCATGTTTTGTGCATTAGTGTACAGACATTGAAGTCCATTAATCATTCCCCCGTGTCTCTTATTTAAGGATTTTTTCCTCCCACCACTAGGTCTGCGTACTGTTTGCTCCATTTGGTCTATGACATTTGGATGATCATCTTCATCAATTGATAGACTCCTACCTTCAGGAGCACTGTCTCCCTCCCCCACATTAGGTAGGCCTGTTGCCTGACCCAACAGGGCACTCTTTGGGCCTACAGGTGAAGGATTCATCATTCTAATCATCCCTCCATTTGTGTTGTTTACAATTGCCATCGCCTAAAGAGATTCCTCCAAATATAACCAGAGTAAAACTCTTTACAGCTGGGGCATCATTAAAATGATTGAAAAAATGAGCATAATTGCCTACAAATATTAGAGGAATGAGAACAAGAGTCTAAGGACTGGTGCTAGGAGATCTGTGAGCAATCTCCTGGTCACTCTCCCAACCAAAATCTCCCAATCACAAGCTCCTGGGGTGGGGGAAGAGACAGCCTTCCTGTCCCCTCACCCTTCCCAAATGGGAAAGCAGCAAGTGAAGGGTGGAATTTGATAGTTCTGCAATAAACTGTTCAGCCCCTTTCTTTTAAAAAATAAAAGAAAAGGGGGACCATTCTTTAGTCTTCCACTAACTACTTTCTTCAGATACAAATTAATACTGATTAATCTTTTGTTTCACCTGTCTTGCAAATGTCAAAGAGAGTCATATGTAGCCAACAAACAGCTTACACTGATATTTTCAAACTGTGTTCCTAGGAGCACTGGGGTTCCTTAAAAGGCATCTTTTGATGAAAAGATGAATAATGGCAGGCCAGGTTCCCTGGAAGAAAGCTTGTCTACCTGTATTACCAAACCTGCCTTGAAATACGCAGCCAAGAGGGAGAGTCAGGGTCGTTCTAGGACACATTCTCAATTTTCACAGCGAGTTACCTAGGCTCTATCTGACCTGGCCAGGGTCCTCCTGCAAATTCAGCTGTTTCTCAGCAGACAATTGATGTGGACCCTAAGGGTAAGCAACCTTAAAACCATGGGCTGAAAGTGATGAAAAGTACAGCTATTTTACCTGCAGTAAAACTGTAGTTGTTCACCATGTGAATAGCACACCTCCATTTCTTGCTGAGTGTAGCCTTTTGCAGAGGGGTTAAAAATCACCAGACATTCATGAGCTAAGAACAGATTTGTCGGACCCATGTCCTTATTTTGGGTCGGCAATCGGCAGAGGAAAAGCCTATGCTGGTTTCTTAATTTCTATTGCAGCCACTCTGCCTAGTCGCATAGAAATCACAGGTGTAGTTAGTTAATTGAATAAACTAGATTGGACTAATTTTACCAAATTAGGTGATATGTGCAAAGGGAACCTTTAAAAGGTAGCATGCTATATTTTCAAGTTAAAAAAGAAAATGTTTCACGTGCCATGGAGTGGGAATGCAGAGTGGTCAATAAAAAGAAGGAATTGGGCCACTCCATTGTCAGAGGTGGTAGGGAGCATGCTGGGTAGCGCCATGCTGGCAGACCTGACATCCAAATAGCTGAGCCTGACTGGGTTTAAAGGGCCCACAACTGGGCAGAACAGCACAGGTACGTAGCAGCTTTCAATTTGGTATGATAAGGAAAAGATAGGATGGTAGCTGAAGAATTTTCAAGCCCCACTGAAGTTGGGCCTGAAGCTGCTTTGCAACTGGCATTGCCCAACTTCCGGCTCACTGAGCCTGCGGGCTTCTCCACACCTCCTCTTGTTCTGCCCAGGAAAAGCACTTTTTAGCTTTTGGAGCAAATGGTGATGGGGTGTTCCACAGACTGCTCTTTGTTCCAACTGAAAGCTAAAGAGTGGGTTTTCCCTGAGAAAAGAGTGGGGCCAGGGCAAAATGGCCCAGTGCAGGCCTAGAAAGCTCTGGTCAAGTGGAAAACCGCTCAGACCTCGGCTTTCTAGGGGCGGGACAAGCAGAAGTGTGGATGAATCCTCGATAGAAATCAGGGGTGGCAACTCCTAGGGGCTCAGCCCTTTTGGGGCCCCCAATATTATTATTTTTGGGGGGCTGGCCCCTAATGTTCCAAATGATCGGGAGGTGGAGGAGGCTGAGCACGGAACCAAGCATGGCATGGATTCCCTGGCCAGCAGCTCCTCCTGCTCCTGCCACATAAGGGAAAGATGGGCAAAGCACACACACACCCCGACTGGTGGTGGCAGCAGGAGGAAGAGGAGGCCGAGCACGAGCCACCAACACGGAAGTCATTATGCCACCGCGTTCGGCTCTGCTCCTGGCTCTTCCAAACATCCTGATGTCACACGCATGCCATCGATCTTCAGCACAACCTGAGGCCTTTTATAAAACCGGATATTATAAATTGTAAATCTCCAGTGCCCTTTCTCCAATGAAAATGACACTGTAACACTGCCCCAGAACCTCCACCATGTCTGGAAAATGAGAAATATGAAGCAATTAACCACCTGCCTGGAATTATGTAAGAGTCTCTCTCTTTCTCTCTCCCCGTGTGTGTGTGTGTGTGTGTGTGTGTGTGTGAGAGAGAGAGAGAGAGAGAGAGAGAGAGAGAGAGAGAGAGAGGGGCACATATTTTGAAACCAGGCAATATCCCAGTGATGGAGCATGTCCCCCAAACATGTGGTGCAGAATTCTTCAAAGTAGTATTTATATCACCAAGTTTCTTTAACCTGATACTAAGGTTTTGGAAATTTTACCCCCCCCCCCGGGGGGGTATCCTTTAGACAAACTAGAGAATCCTCTAGGTAAAATCATACTGGTTAGAGGCAGAGATGGATTGCTCTTTTGCAGGCAGGCCATTTGCATAATTTGCTATGTGACCTGCCACTTAGCTTTTTGCTTTCATGAAATAAACTCAGTTTATATTGTGACGCTTCTAGGCCACTGGCAAGACTTGGCATTTTCAAGTGCAATTTCTTGGTGGTTCATTGAAGCAGAAATAATTGTAAGCAGGAACAGATTGAGGGAAAGCCTTCTGTTATTTTATAAAACAAACCGTACATAACTAAAGCACAAACTGGTTTCTGCTGTCAGCTAAGAGGCTGCACCCCCTGCCTGCCAGAAAGAACTTCCAGGCAAGGAGGAGACCCACGGAGCCTCATCCACTGGGGCTCCCCCTTCCATCTCCATTTCTCTTTTGCCCCTTTACAGTGTGCCATTAAACAATAAGGAAGCACACTTTGTGTAAGTTCAAGTCATTTAGGTCAAAGATCAACATACTGAAATCTGATTATGCTCCTCCAAATTTTAGGAACAATCCATTTAAGGGGTTTTGCAATCTACTTGTTTTAAATACAACAAAAATGTAACCCCCCCATGTCATCCATGTTAGTGTTATGGAAGCATTTAGGCAAAATCAGTGACTGAGCTTTTAAAAATTTCATTACCGTAACTGCAAAAAAGTATCCATGTTTGTTCTTTCTTTTTTGGGTGATGGATTTCAAGTTTTTGGCCAATGTGTAGGTGGCCATTCTAATTATATAATGCTACAACAGCACATTGAGGATATAACATTAAAAGTCCATCAAAAAAGTGCATTTACACTGCATATTGGCTAAAAGTGAGAAGGTACCCTTATTTTGCTTATTATGCTATTCAAGACATATACCTTTGCAGCATTAAAATGATAATGTGTACAAAAGCAGTAGAAAAACTATACCAATGGAAAAAACCAATACCTACGGCTTAGAAATATTTGTGTAGCCATACTACTTTTGTGATGACTTTGAAACATTTTCCTTTCACTTCGTCATGTGAACCAGCCTCATGCTACAATTACTGTTACTGGTCTGGATCCTGCAGTCAGTTTGGCAGCCTTTCCCCTGTCCTTCCTCCCCTGCCCCAAGGATGCAAGTTGGCTAGATTGGCCTCTTACTTAACTCACATTAACTGTCTGCAGAGGTCAGGTGGTGTGCATGCATATAGACCAAATAGAAATATATCTTTGTATTTCACACACAACCATGTTTGCTATCAAGGGTAGCCTTTTCAATAATGGCTCTTTGTTAAGTATATCTCTATAGGTATTTCTCTCAGGGCAGCCTAGATGCCACATTTCTCATTGCTGCCCCACCACCACTGTTTGTTTTGTTTCTTGAAATACATGTCATAACTGAGAACAAAAGTGTGTGTGTGTGTGAGAGAGACAGGCCAACAGAGACAGAGGGACTGACGTTAATTCATTCTAGCCAGACTAAAATACCCAAGATTCCAAACAGGGATGGTTGAATCTATCAATTTCAGTTTCTCGAAGCTTCTTTTATTTGTTTATTGAATTTATATTTTATAGCATTTATATTTCACATTTTCCTCCAATAAGCTCAATAATCTCCACAACGACCTTGTGAGGTAGGTTAGGCTGAGAGGCAGCGACTGGCCCAAGGTCACCCAGTGAGTTTCATGGCCGAGTGGAGATCTGAACCCTGGTCTTCCAGATCTTAGTCTGACTTTCTAACCACTACACCACACTGGCATATTTCCATAGCAGTTTGCAAGTATTTTTAAAAATATATTAATTAAAAATTCATCCTTAGGAATAGATGGGGGAATATGCACCCCTTGGCTGTTTCATGGGGACAGCTGCATTATCTAGCTCTCTAGACACGGCAGTCTCACTCTTGCTTTCTGGACTGACCTTCTGGGAAAAGCGGCCTCTTCTGCTTTGTATATTTGTGAGAGGGTTTTGGGGGAGTTTTTCTAAGGGAGGGGTGGTGCAGAGAAAGACATCTAGACAATTCTGCAAAACTGCAAACTTTTGCCACTTTTGGCTCTGGCTGTACCCCCCCTCCCCTGATTGCAGCCTCTGGCAGACTTTTCCCATTGGTCAATGCAGTGGCGGAGGAAGAGGAGTGTGTGGGGAGCACACTGCCCCCGGCAGCGCAATCCTGGTGGGTGTGCCATGCCCCCAGGACGCCCGCCAGCCCCGCATGAAGCTCCGCCACTGGGTCAGTGGTGCTTCAAAGGAAAAAGCCTATGATGTGTCTACTTTTTTTGTTCTGCACACTTTTCATATATTTTGAAGTATCTTGATTTCTGGGACTCTCTGCAGGCTTCCCCTTCACCAACACTGTTCCACACACATTCCGGGACTTTAATAATGCCTCTTGCTTGCCTGGACAGAGAGATATGTCTGGATATCACTGACTTTTCTGTGGCCAGAATGTAGCCTACAGTACAAAAATGAGCATGACATAGGAAGCTACCTTCTTACGAAGTCCAACTACTGGCCTGCTAGGTCAGTGTTATCTACACGCAGTGGCTCTCCAAGGTTTCAGACAGGGGTCTCCACCAACCTTGCCTGATAATGCCAGGGATTAAATCTGAGAACTTTGGGAAATTGCTCCCTGTGCACTAGTCAAGCCAAAGGAAAGCTACAGTAATGCTTGTTGTGAGACAAGTCTGAACAAGAAGGAAAGCATGGAATGATACTGATCCTTCATCCAAATTCAATCTTCTCCCAACAATCATCTATATCTATATATCAATATAATATCTGTGTTAGCAAGAGTGCTGCTTGGGTGAAAGCAACCAAGAATTGGCGAACAAGGTGGATTTGGGGCCATATTAGTTCCAGGATTGTGAAATTTCTGTGGCAGCTGTTGCAACAGGATATAGTTGGACTGGAGGTGCATAACGGAAGTACAAACAAGAGCACGTGGGGGAACTGGCCTCCAGTCAGGAACCTCTTCAGTTCTCCTACATATGAAATTAAAGCACTTTGGAGTTACAAAAAGCCACATGGCAATTAAGCATTTTGGAACCCCTGAAACACTGAATGTGCAAAATGGTCTTTGCTAAGTGCTTAGGTCAGTGATCCTAGCTGTAACTCAAAAGGCAAATAAGTGCTTTGAAGTAGTTTCTTTCAATAACATCACTTTTTAACACAAGAAAAAATATTTGCAGGACCAGTGGCTGGATGAGTTCATTATTTCATTTGGCAATCTAGTTCTACACCAAACACACTGGAAAACAAAAACCCCAGTAGAATGGCAGATTCAGTAGACAAATGACAGGACTTTGGCATCCTTCTCTCTTACATGGAAATCTCCTTTGAACTGGTGCCCTGCATCAAAGAGGATAATGTACACAGCACTAAATTGCATTGCCCTCTTTCAGCTGTGAAGCCTGCTACACTGTAATGAACAGATGAGTTGCAGGATCTGGTCCACAGCCAATTCTAAATCATTTAGTCAGTTGTCACCAGATGACTTCAGCTTTTTCTTTTTCTTTTTTTGTCTGAGAAAAGCAGTAGCAACTCCCAGTTCTGTGATTCTATTCACAGTGGTTTTTCCTGATGAGGTTTCGAAATACAAAAAAACCACAACACTATTTCATATGCTTTCCCCTTGTCTCCCCATCCTGCTGCTATTTATTTGCACCTCCAGAGCAATCCTTTAAAGTCACCACATGAACTTTCTTTATAAAGCCTCAGAGGTAGAATTGGATGCTCTGAAAATAACTATATAACTGTGGGTTTCCTTTGTCCCTTTGGTACCATCATGGGTGCAAAAGGAAATATTGCAACAGGATTAGCAAAAAGCAGTGAAGACACATTTTTTGAAATTAAACTGTGCATCTTCACAGAGCTCTTCCTTTCATGACATTTAAAACTTTGTGTCAATGGAACCAAATTGCTGGAAGTTATGCACATTCACATTATTTTTTAAAAATATTGTGTGCCATTATTCCACATCCAAGATTCAGGTCCTTCAAAGAGCTATGATCTCTGACAAGGACTGGAATGACACACAGCAATGAATGGGAAGAAAGGCATGGAGATTTCAGAGAAGTGAAGTGTGTCTAATGGTTAAAATGGACATGCTGGGAATACCCATTGATAATATTCATGGAAAATTAGGTGTGTGGGAAAATCCCTCTGTTCAGGCATGAAACACTGAAATTGATTATAAAGCCAGTTGAAAATGTTCAGTTGTGGATTCACATCTCTCTTCCCTCAAACACTTGCATGCGTGTATACACTCAGGTACATGGACGCACATATGTGGCTTATCCACACTTCCTCTGGTTCCACTGCTTCCCCCAGGGAAAACTGCTCTTTTGTGCTCAATCATAGCAAACAGCAATTTGGGTTTTCTCCAAAGGAAAGGGCCCAGGGGGAAACTTCTTGGGCGTGTGCTTTCTAAGCACAAGACAAGTGGCTCTCCCTGCAATGTCAGTGACCCGAGACAGAATGGGACCGTTGTAGGCCTGCTCCATCACCAGAAGAGGAATAGGAGCATGAGGTTAGGATATGGCAGCCAGAGGAAAAGAGGCCACTGACCACCATACTGATCACTAGGCAACCTGCTTCTGGCTGATGGTTCATTCCCAGTCTTCCCTCAGCAACCATGATAGTGAGATACGTAAATAAACAGCAGTGTAAAGAACATGGACAGTTTTCAGGATCCTCAATTATGCACCATCTTGAGAGAGGAGGTGGGGGGTGTATACAATGCTCATAGTCTTTGTAGGCAATTTTTTAAAGCATAATGTGCATATATATGCATATGTGTGATTGATACACCCCCCCACACCAATGTGGCGTGGGCGGCACTGTGGGTTAAACCACAGAGTCTAGGACTTGCCGATAAGAAGGTCGGCAGTTCAAATCACCACGATGGGGTGAGCTCCCGTTGCTCGGTCCCTGCTCCTGCCAACCTAGCAGTTCAAAAGCACGTCAAAGTACAAGTAGACAAATACCATATTTTTCGCCCTATAGGACGCACTTTTCCGCCCTCCAAAAATGAAGGGGAAATCTGTGTGCGTCCTATGGGGTGAATATAGGCTTTCGCTGAAGCTTGGAGAGCGAGAGGGGTTGGTGCGCACCAGCAAGCCTGGGGAGCCTGTGGGAGTTCACGCAGGGCTCCCTAGGCTGCGGATAGCAGCCTGCCACCCGGCGCGTGGAGCGCCCTGAAGCAGAGCGCCCCGCGCACTGGGCAGACATCCGCAGCGTGGGGAGCACGTGCGGATAGCAGCCTGTGCCCGGCGCGTGAAGCAGAGCGCCCCATGCTTCGGGCAGACATCGGCCAGCCCCACAAGCTCGGGGGACAGTGGGGAGGCGCAGCGCCGCCATCCCGCTGTTCCCCGACCTCATTTTGGGGGGGAAATAAAGGAATTTTCCCCCCTTTATTCCCCCCCCCAAAACTAGGTGTGTCCTATGGGACGGAGCGTCCTATGGGACGAAAAATATGGAAGGTACTGCTCCGGCAGGAAGGTAAACAGCGTTTCCGTGCGCTGCTCTGGTTCGCCAGAAGCAGCTTAGTCATGCTGGTCACATGACCCGGAAGCTGTATGCCGGCTCCCTCGGCCAATAAACGAGATGAGCGCCGCAACCCCAGAGTCGGTCACGACTGGACCTAATGGTCAGGGGTCCCTTTACCTTTTATAAAACGAATGCATAATTAAAATACACAATAAAATATCCACAGGGTCATTAAAAGATATTTAATTAAAAAATACAATATAACAAATAACCAGAAAGCATAACAATTAAAACAGTTAAAACAGTTAAAACAATAAAACCAGAAGTTCCATTCAGGGGGACTGCTTGCCTAAATAGGTGACTTTTCAGAAGCTGGCAGAATGGCAACACTAAGAGGTCCTCTTGTATTTCTTATATTGCAGAAATGAATCTTTGCCCTTTAAGTTACGGTTATACACTTGACTTTGCTTATGGATTTTGTACACATGCCTGGTATTCCACATCCCAGGAAGAGGCCAACTAGATGAGCATGCATATGTGCAAAGTTAGAGTGAAAAGCCTGTTCAGGGGGAGAAAAGGCTACGGCTGGCCCTAGATGTTATAGGGTAGGTGGCAGTGATTATTTGGGTTGGATAATATAGGGCACTAAAGGTAGGGTAAGGGCCAAGGCAGGGACCAGAGTGGAAGCAACAAAGATACAAACCATCAAGTAGCTCTGGTTTTATCCTCAAGCACCATCTCATCAATCATCCCCTCCAAGACATTTCCCTAGAAAACATGCTCCATTCTCATTCATGTATTAAGCTAGTACCTTTGTGTCTTCCTGCAAGGAGGCAATTAAGGTACTGAAACAAACAGCTTGATACTATCGATTCTAAGCAGAGATGCAACTATCTGAGCTGTGAACAGGACATGCTCAGGACAGCCAAGTGCCTAACAACTAGATAATGTGGCTTGTCTTGGAGAGATCTTGAGAATCCTTGAACCTGCAGAGTTGCAGCTGTCTGTCAATAGACAGAAATATTTTTTTAAAAATAATTATTTGTCTATGCCTTAGGGGATTACTGACTGGGGATGAAAAAAATGAGAGGCACAAATACAAGATGGGTGACACCTGGCTTGAGAGCAGTACATGTGAAAAGGATCTAGGAGTCTTGGTTGACCACAAACTTGACATGAGCCAACAGTGTGACGCAGCAGCTAAAAAAGCCAATGCAATTCTGGGCTGCATCAATAGGAGTATAGCATCTAGATCAAGGGAAGTAATAGTGCCACTGTGTTCTGCTCTGGTCAGACCTCACCTGGAGTACTGTGTCCAGTTCTGGGCACCACAGTTCAAGAAGGACACTGACAAACTGGAACGTGTCCAGAGGAGGGCAGCCAAAATGGTCAAAGGCCTGGAAACGATGCCTTATGAGGAACGGCTAAGGGAGCTGGGCATGTTTAGCCTGGAGAAGAGGAGGTTAAGGGGTGATATGATAGCCATGTTCAAATATATAAAAGGATGTCACATAGAGGAGGGAGAAAGGTTGTTTTCTGCTGCTCCAGAGAAGCGGACAGGGAGTAATGGATCCAAACTACAAGAAAGAAGATTCCACCTAAACATTAGGAAGAACTTCCTGACAGTAAGAGCTGTTTGACAGTGGAATTTGCTGCCAAGGAGTGTGGTGGAGTCTCCTTCTTTGGAGGTCTTTAAGCAGAGGCTTGACAACCATATGTCAGGAGTGCTCTGATGGTGTTTCCTGCTTGGCAGGGGGTTGGACTCCATGGCCCTTGTGATCTCTTCCAGCTCTATGATTCTATGATGGTCCATTTTTTATTTTTGGTGTGGTTTCACTGTTTTTAGTACTTAAGAGATGCTTCCTGGTTAATACATTCACCAAGGACCAGCACTAAAGCAGCAATGTGGATTCATTTCCTCCATAAATGAAATTAAAACATACTTTGTAAAACTTTCACAACATTCTGTCCCAGTACTTATTTTTGCATTTTATACTGTTTGCAGCTAAAATAGTGTTTTGATTTCAGGCTGGCATCTTTAGTATTTTCAAGCAGGTGATTCAACATCTACAAGGATGTGTTAAGTGATGCAAACGTTTTCTTGAATGGACATGGAATTATAGCAGATGTTCAAATGAAGTGGAAAAGCACAACTGGAAAGTAAAAGGCTAGCTCTGAGAAAAAACATTTTCAAGAATCTGTGCCTAAAAGCCTGGTTTTATTTTCATTCTAGACAAACAAAGGTTTCATTTGCTTTTTGTGTCATTGCTTTTCTTAGTGATAAAAGCACTGCAAAGGTAGGCCCTCATTCTGGACACCTGTGGGCATTTTCATGAAGGAGATGACAATGAAGATGGACTTGGCTAATGAACAGAACAAAACTATTCGATTGGTAAGGAAGAACAGAAGGAGAACATCCTGAACTGGTGCCTTCCACAACCTCCTGTTTTTTGTTCACAGAAAGCACAGCATTCAACGCTTGCTGGCAATGATCCTACTTGGGAGTTTCTGCCCCATAGTCACCAGAGGTCTCAGGGGATTAGCATACATTGTCCTGTTTAACTCTGCAGGACATCTCTTTAGTGTTTCTAGAGCAAAGGTTTGGTCTTTGGCCATCTTAATTACAGAACTGGATATATCCCATTGCAACACCTTGAACAGTATGAAGAGAAACACTCACATAAAAATGCAGTATTTGCTAGTAAATAGAGAAAGACTGTATTGTATTTGGCTCCACAGAGCAGTAGTGTAGGGCAATAATGGAGGTAGCTGACCTACAGGAATATCAGCAGTCCTTAATAACCCAGTTACCAGAACCACAAAAGCAACATGTGTATTCTATGGGAATGGTCAGCAAGAAGTATTATATCAAATAATATAAAAGGATGACTTTCTGTGTGAAAACGGTCTTGCGTCAAGCAGTAGTTCTAACCTGCCAGCTACAGTTAAACCTCCAGTCAGGCAGAAGAAAATAAATGCATGCATGATATGGGTGTCTTCACTGAAGTGATTATGGAATTATGGGTTATGTTAATAGGTGATATTGCCCATTAATCATCTGCTATAATGTTTATCCCCAATTAATACTTCTGCTGTTACTGAAATAAATCAACATCAGAATGCAAATGATTCCAAAGAAGGATTTATCTTAAAAAAGTATTCTGGCAAGTAACTCACCCTCCTTCTTCGGAGTACTTGTGACCAAATGCCAGGATGTCAGATGCCCGCCCACTGCCATCACAAACTACAACAGGAACTGGAGGAGTGTCACGTAAATATTCAAGGACAATGGAAATTACGTTGGGTCCTCCTTCCACAATGAGAGCCACCACTGGGACACCTTGCCCAATCCCTGCAGAGAAACAAAAAAAAAAAAAAAAACAAAAACAAAAAAAGAAAATACAGAAAAAGAAGGAAACAAACTGAAATGATGGACTACACAATTAAGACCAAGTAGCATTATGTGACCATCCTATCCATCTGTATTAGACTCCAGATTACATGCTGAGAAGGAGACTTTGCAAAGGATGGTATAATGAATTCCTCCACAGTCACTAGGGTGGAATTCGGCCATATCCACATACAGCATCTCTGGGAAAAATAATCTCCCCCTCTAACATGTATTAATAGATGGTGTCGTGATGTCATGCATTTTCCCTGCTTCTTCCCCTGCTGCTCTCTTGGCTGTCACTGGGCAACCACAATGGCAAGAGAGTGGACGATGGAAAGATCTGGAAGGGGATGATCCTTTCAGCAGCAGACTTGTGTGTTTCATAATGTGTATTTAGAATTTCACTACAGCTTTGAGACTGTTTTTTTCTTAAATTAAGGAGTTTAGATATTTAGGGACTCAGTTTTCACATGGAACAACACAATTATCTGCACCATCTTAAATATTAATATATTAAGTACAATTTATGTAAAAGTTGCTATAGGTATGAGGACCCAGGTGGTCCCCTGGTTCAGGAGTCCTGGTTTCTAGACACTTCAGAAGTACTGGCCCTGCTAAGTTAGGGCAGCCCATGTCTGCTTAGCTTTGCAAATGTGCTAGCAGTTTTATTGCTGCATGTCTTTTGAAGTATGTAAGCAAGACAATTATTCAGAAACATGAAATTCTGAAGGCGAGCTGAAATGTTTGCCTCTTATACAAAAACATTCCATAGTACAGTGGTGCCCCGCAAGACGAACGCCTCACAAGACGAAAAACCCGCTAGACGAAAGGGTTTTTCCGTTTTGGAGGCGCTTCGCAAAACGAATTTCCCTATGGGGTTGCTTCACAAGACGAAAAAATCTTGCGTCCCCCGGCGGTTTTTTTTTGCTTTTTTTGCCCTTTTCCTAAGCCGCTAAGCTGCTTAACAGCTGATCGCTGGAAGCCGCTTGACAGCTCTAGCACTAATCCGCTAAGCTGTCAATGGGCTTGCTTCGCAAGACGAAAAAACCGCTAGACGAAGAGAATCGCGGAACGGATTAATTTCATCTAGCGAGGCACCACTGTAATAGCTTCTCTTTATTCATATATTCTATTATTTCCAAAGTGCGGCTTGAAGTGAGGAGCATAGAATGTCACTGTGGATGCAGCGAAATCTTCTTTCGCAAAGAGTATTTTTCTTGCCATGATCTTTCATTACAGACCCTTCTGACCTTTAGTTCTACTTATTTGCCTCTGTGAATTTCTGTGCTTTTGCATGCATTGTATTAGGAGCCTTATAATTTGTATAGTACTGAGACCAGGATACTTCCCTTCCTCCATCCAAAAGTCATTTGCTATTAAATCTTGTCCTGAGGCTCCTGTTTCTTGATATGCTTCGGCTCCCAGGTGCTCAGTTTGCACTTCTGCAGGGCACATTAATGGCAGTGTTGACAGCAGCATTTGCAGGGCTTCTGCCCCAGGGGCAGGCTGGCAGCTTGGCTCCCTGGGTGGCCCTCAGAGGGACAAAGGAGTCACCAAGGAGTTTGCAGGTGTGTTTGTGCGCATTTTGTTTTTCTACAGGAAGAGTTGTTCCCACAGTCAGATGAAGTGAAGTCTGTTTAAATTGCACGCCATGCAGAAAGGGAGACAGCCAAACACTTTCTGGCTACTCCCTATTGCCAGCCTAAGGCAGCAGATATCACAGCAGTCCTAGGCCTGTTTCTACCAAGAATCAGAATGCTGGAGGGAAGGAATCCTCATCCTCTGGATTCCCAATTTTTGCCCTGAAGCAAACATTGTGACAAACCACGGTCTTCTATTATGTTGCTGCAGAAAAACCCTATGGCAGACGCTAAAGCTAACAATATCCTATAAATAACACTGTAAAGCCTACCCAGTTTTGCTAGACCTCTGAGCAGTTGTGTATCATTAAATGAGGAGTGCGTAAGAGATGCCTCAGAGAGGCTCAGGTTCCGAGATGCTCTGTAGAATGGGATGAAATGGCTCAGAAACATTATTTTACTTTTACTTTTAAGGATTGGCTGACTGCTTGCTGGAGTTTGAGTTGGACCTAAGTGGTGTGGGACTATAGGCAATGGGCCAAAAGATTCAGGAATAAGCTGATTTCAATTAGGCAGTTTAAAACTTGGACCATCTTGGCAGTGAGTCCTGGGAGAACTGCTCCCTGCCTTGCAGGCTTTTTCCACAGCTAAGGCTGCTGAACAGACACTTGGGTTGGGGTATTGTTTAGGGGTTTCTGTTGCTGATTATTGCCCTAATTGTTTAAAATGTTTCAAACTGTTTTCACCTGCTTTTTATGTCCTTTTGAATTTGGTGTTTTTTGTTTTAATTAAGGGATGCAAGATGTGCCTGTGAAGAGAGGAGCTGGGGAGAGCAGGTGTGGCCCCAATCACAGTGGTTCTGAGCAAGGGGAGCTATGGTGGGGTGTTGATATGACTAAAATCAAAGAGCAGCATGGTAGACAAAGGACGTTTTCCCCAGATCAGCAAATGCATTATATTTTCTGTGGCACAGCTGCATTTAAAATACTCTGTAAATGTATTATCAGAATGATACCCCATAAACAGCCAATTCCAAAAGGAACTCATGATCCCAGGAGTAACTCTGGTGGGACAGGAAGGTGAGGTTCTGGGTGTAGCAGTGAGTCCCTGAGGAGCTGAAGTTTATCAGCTTAGCCAACTGGAGAGGAGGATCTTTAAAGCTGCATGATCCTGTTGCTGATAGGTCACATAATCTCTCTGCCTGTCTGTTATTGGTTCATTGCCTGGATTCAGATCCACACCACACACCCAAGGGACCACCGAGGGTACAGAAATGCATTAAATACTGAAGATATTGTGAAAGGAAGATCAGGACATCAGTCAATGAGCATCCAATGTATTTGATGAAGGTGCAATGGTCAGAGAAGATGCTGGTGATGACAGCTGAACGTCCCTTTGCCTTCCCAGCCCCCTTCATATATTCTCAGGCATAGGATGACAAAGGGAAGCCCACGAGTCACATGAAGAGGTACTGCAGACACTTTACAGGGCTAGAAGTTGCCACTCAACCTGAACCTACCCTACATTCTTCTCCAGTTCACTTTAACCCTCAACCATAAAAAATAAGCTTAGCTTATTGTCTACCTGAACTGGACTGCAAAATGCCATATATTGATGGTAAGCACTTATATGGAGGAGTTGGTTGCATATGGAGCATAAAAGGTCATTTTGGATTATCCTTTTTGAACTAATCCGTAGTCACCTTGGCCTTTTCTACTGTCTGCTTGACTCAATGCAATAGTCTAAATTATTCAGACCCCATAATTTGAAACAGTTCTAATAAAGTAAACCAATCTTCCCTTTGTGACTTCAGTGGATGGCAACATTTGAAAGAAAACAAAATTCGCCCAACAAAACCTAGCTGAAACATGCACTTAAAAGAGCTACAGGAAAGCAACCTGAACTCTGCACTCTGACAAGCTGAATTCTGCAACCTGTGCTAGAATTATGTGGACTGAACAACTTTGCACACTTCTGCTTAATGTTGCCTCATATATTCTGGTTTTTTTTTGCTGGTCTTGGGAAAGGCAAAACAACTATGCCAGGGCATTTGAAGCCCTTCTGCCTTCTGCCTCCTAAGGTCCTAAGTGTGCCCAGATACTTTCGGTGTTTTGGGAGCTACAAACCTTTAGAAGGAAAGGTTTTAAGTTTCAGGATGTCGAATCCTGTGCCCAGTACCAAATTCTGCATGTGTATTGTGATATGGATTATGGAATCATGGAGTTGACATAGCCCTGATTACAGACATGCTCCATCATTTCCAGGACAATTTGCCAATCATGAAATGGCAGCATGCAGCTTTATTTAACATGACCACGGTTTCACATAGGGCGCATCATGAAAAAAGCATGCAACTCCTCTACAAATATATTAATTTTGCAAGGTTTCAAGAAATGGTGGTGTCTTGGAATATTATGGAACTGTTTTTGTTGTTGTTGGATGTTTTTCAATAAAAGATTGAACAGACATTCATCAAGGATTTTTTAGTTATGGGGTAGTCTGTCTCAGTGGTGTAGCGTGGGGGGTGCAGGGGGGGCGGCCGCACCGGGCGCAACATCTGGGGGTTAGGGTGCGCAAATCCATGGGTTAGGGGGTGCAAATTACTTGCCTTGCCCCGGGTGCTGACAACCCACGCTATGCCACTGGTCTGTCTTGAGATCCATCACTATGAAACACTGAGTGGCAGATGTTGCCCTAGCCAATTAGTAATAATAAGATGGATAGTTTGACACTAACCAGCTGCAGGTGGAAGTACTTTTATTTTTCACACAACAGTTCAACTGTTTCAAATGTTTCAAGGTTACTTTGTTCCCTTATCTTACTTTTACATCACAAACCTATGAAGACAACACTTAAAAATTATTTAGAAGGTACTATTTGTTCTCTATTTTCTCAGCAGGCTTACTGTGTTCCACCAGCTGTTCTACAGTGAAGTGTAATAGATGCTTTCTACAGAGAACAAAGAGCAGCATTCACGCAGGAAAGTGCATGGCTGCTGGTTGGCTTCTGATTTATGATGATTAGGTTAGGTACTAAAAGTTATGATCCACAATTTTATTCCCACAGAGACTTACACCTATACACTTCCCAGTTCTTTGTAGTTCTTGCTTGTTCTTTCTACAAAGCAAGAAATCAATGTAAGTGTAAAAAAGAAATAGCTATTATAAATACTAACATAATTAACAGTTTGGTCTTAAAAACTGCTGAGCAATCAAAAGTCTGCTTGGTGCTGGGGGTGGAGAATGTGTCTGCCACTATATAATGGGCTAAATAAGAACATTTCACTAATATTGCCATGGAGTTATATCACCCTGCAATCAGATAAGTTTGTGTGAATGTTTTGTACTATGGTGCATAGATCTCTGCAATTACTGGGCACATCACTGCCAAGTTTGCTCTAAATGCCAAAGAGCAGCTGCTCGGTCTCATTTAAATATTGTATGCCTGATGACGTGATTTAACATATCCATAGGAAGCCAGTTTTCCAGTATCAAAGGCCAGCTCTGGTAATCAGGATTCAAACATTGCTTTGTAAAGGAAAAATGCAGGGTGGCAAAAGGACTAAAGCAAAAAAGAGTGCAGCTTCCTGAAACATCAGAGTAAAGTATGTAAACTTGTTATTTGTCCTCTTTTCTATTATCTCTGCAATTCTGGATGTCAGTTATCTTTCTTCTAACATACAAGGGATATTAATTTTTGATGCTGTTAGACCCTCATCCATGATTCTGGAGGTGAGAGGAGGGACTGAAAATGGCCAAGACCCCCAGAAGCTAGAGTGCTATTTGCTAAGAGTCACATGACAGTCTATGGAGAGATCCCATCTAGTAGGATTTAGGCCACCCCAGAGCACAACATTTTCATCAAAATAGCACCCCCAAAGTAGAGTGATGTGCCTTCCCCATTCACTTAAAAGGGGGCACCAGTCTGTGGGGGCTAACCATGCTCCTAACCAAGCTCAAAGGGGATTCCTCAGCCATGACCCAGAAGTGGGAATTACTGGGAATCCATTTGCAGGGCTCACCAAACTATAGAGACAAAGTGGGGAGCCAGCATTCCAAGAAACTACTGACTCAGCTATGCAAAAGTCGGGGGGGGGGATACAATGCACATCATTTGGAAAGATCTACCTTGTTGGCTAGGTGATATCTCCTGCATTCCAGGGGACACAGCTGAGAGCATTTTGATCTTCATTGACAGAGTCACACATTATCGCCATGTGCCATTTGCACAGAGTATGATAATACATGAAGCGGATGGGTGTGCACACCCAGTACACACACATGCAAAATGGTAATTTACCCTGGGCAGCCTCCTCCAAAGACTCATACAAAAGGAATAAAATGCTCCATGTAAAAATCAAATTGGGGAGAAAGGCCCTCAAATGTAAGAAATGCATTTGCTAATAGAGCAGAATAGTGTTCATATTTTCATGCAGATACTTCCTAATTTGTAGAATTTCCTTGCTTTTACAATAATAATAAAAAAAATCAGTTACTTTTAACTGACAGTGATCATCAAGCAAAAACTTGATACAAGATCAGCAGCAAACAAACATCCCTTACTGATTTTATATTTAAACAAGATTAGTTCATTCCAAGCTTACTTCAGAAACAGATGCAAAACCCAGACACAAGGAAGTTATTTAGTCAGGTCTCTGGATCACTGGTTCTAAAGAAAGTCAAACGTCTGTAGCCTATGATTCTGATTTAGGAACAGTGTTCACAATTAAAAGGAAATGTGACTAGCAAGCAAGTTCACCATACAGAATTTGTCCCTGGAAGCAATTATCTAGTTATAAGTTCAAAATAACACTTTGCAAAATAACATGAACGTGTATGATACTGTGATATTATTACAAACTATATAGTTTATGTATTGTTTTTTATTAGGAACAGGATGATCTACACAAGATTTCAGATTTAAGGATTCTGTTCTCTCACACTCAGCTCATCTTAGATGCAACTTGCAAAGCTCTTCTGATCTCCCAATAAGACCACCTTGCTCCACACTGCTACTTTATGTGTGCCCAGAGTGGTTCAGTGGAAATGCTCAAGCAAATTTGACATAGTGACAAATATTAATTAGATTTAGGTGAGAAAGTAACAAGTATTCAACCAGCTGGTAATTGGGGGGGACGGGACTATGGGTTGTATGTATCCAATGTAGCACTATGTTAAAGTCACTTAGTGGTATACATCAGCAGAACTCTGTTGTGCAAAAAAATGCACAAGCAGGCTGCTGGTGACTTTGTTACACAATAGATTGCACAATCTGTTTTACAGTGAGTTTCTGCAAGCATAACAGTTGCACTGGATTCCTGTTGTGCAGCATTAAAACCCACCTGTCCACTCGCACAATAGTCTTTGTGCTACCAAACAGAAAACACTGGCTACAGTCCTATAAGAAAAATACACTGACTTGCTCTCACCTATGTCTTACTTTCAGATTCCCCAACACAGGAAAGGCCACGATTCATCAAAGACTAAGTAGTTCCTAGCCAAGTTTCTGCAGCCACTCAGCCTGGTCCCCATCCTGTGGGGTGCAGTGATTGCTGCAGATACTTTTTTCTGAGCCTTACCAGGATAGAATATGAGAACATGAAACTGTCCTGCTGGATCAAGCCAAAGACCCACCTAGCCCAGCATCCTGCTCTCACAGCAGTAAACTAGATGCCCATGGGAAGCCTGCAGGCAGAAGGTGGATGCAATAGCACTCTCCCCAAGTGGCATTCAGAGGCCTCCTGGCTCCAACAGTGGCGGCAGAACCATTGTGCCTACAGTTTGCAGTCTCACATTACCTTATCTCTGGTCTGAAGCTCACACTGTGGCTGAGAATGCAAATGATGATGCCTCCACCTCTGACACAAAAATAAATTTCCCTGATCTACTCAAAGGGTACAGAGATCCAGTCAAATGTTTTTTTCTTGCTTGCTTGAATATTTTCTCAGCACAAGAGCAATGTTTTAACATGTAAAAGCATTGTAAGCAAAGTAGAGATTAGAACGTCTGACTTCAGAAAGCGCATTACAGAGAGTATTTGAGTGGCGTAACCCATCATTTTGAAGGTCAGTAGTCAAGACCAGACAACTTTAGTAATAAAGGCACCATGGTTGGTTTAGTTTTAGCATGGAATTCTCTATAGATGGTCTGTTGATAATACATTTATTTGGCTGTGAAATAGTCTGTGAAATCAGGCATATCAAGCTAAGATAGAATATATACTTGCAGTATGTAATATTATCATCTTTCAAGAATAAGTGGAATATGAGGAATGTAAATTCAGCCAAGCCTATTCAGAAATGGGAAAAGAGTAATGAATCAGCCGTGTCATACTCTAGGAAACAAAGTAAGTGGATTCATTCCAATTTTCAAAAGTACTGAATATAGTACATGTCAGAACGCAATGTGCAGAAATGTCACATTCACTCTTAGCAGTGGCTCTCCAGCTGTGCATCTTCCAAATGTCCCATGTCAAGACCTAAAGCATTTTCGCCCAGTCAAGCAATATCTGCTCTCTATCATTGGGAGGAAATACTGAAATGGCAGAGATTCCACCCACATTGAGACCACAGTAGACAAATTCACACACAAAAATCAATATAGAGGTAGCAGCAAGTGATGGTGGGAAAGGTGACATAATTTTGTCTGATGTGGCACATCTGGCCATTAAATCCCCCTCAGTGCCTTTGGCAACATGAAAATGGCACTGGAGCAGGCAGTATCATGAAAAGCCAGCTCAGACCGGTGGCAGCAAAAAGAATACCTCGCACTTGGGAAACTAACTGGTTTAGTGTAGTGTGAGATTTCAGACCATAATCTAGTTTATCAGAGTTTTCAAAGATTATCAGAGGCAGGAAGAGAAGTGAAAGGTACATAGAAGAAGCGCCCTACATTATAAACTGTCACATCATCGTAATAATACAAAGTAATACAAAAATGCAGGTGATTCCTGTAGGTCACAGATGAAACACTTTACTGCATGACAGGCCCCAAAGTTGCTCTATTGCCCCTGTGGGTGAGGAAGTGGAAGCTGGAGAATATTACCATTTCATTTCTCCCATGATTATCAAATAAAGTAAACCTGGATGTCACTACTGGTTGTTTTCTTTCCTTATCCCATCTTTTACAACAGGCAGGAGAAAAGAAAAAAGGAGGACCACTTCAGCTCCCAGTAGCTTTTAAGAGCCACAAGAAAATACATGACAGCAAAACTAAACAGAAGTGTGTCCCCCTTTTGAGAAATAAATGAGGTGCTGGTATTCGCTTCTTGATACATGTGCAGTGGGTGCCAGCATGAAATGGGTTTCATGGGCAGCAAAAAAGAGGCATCAGTACTCTATACTGCTGAGTACTGTCCCCCCCCCCCCAAGCCCCCAGTGTTCTATTTGCCCAACAACCACAAGAGAACACAATTTATCTCCTGGTCTAATCAGGGAAGGGGAGTCCGGAAAGAACTCCTATCACCCTTAGCAACCACCTCTTTGGAGTACTGTGACAACCATCGGGTTAAGAAGCAGTTCTGAGATAGTGAGAAGTATTTTGCAAAAACTAGAAGAGGCAGACTGCAGCCACTATAACTGGAAGCTTGTGTAGCCAGAGCATCTTAGTTTTTAAATGTGTGCTTAACTTTGGAGTGACTTTAGTTTCTGTTGTATTTATGTAAGTTTTTGATTTACAGTTTTATGTTTAATTGTTTATTTGAACTGTCTTTTCTTGTCTATTTGTAAGAGTTTGGATTTGATATCCCGCTTTATCACTCCCCTTCAGGAGTCTCAAAGCAGCTAACATTCTCCTTTCCCTTCCTTCCCCCCAACAAACACTCTGTGAGGTGAGTGGGGCTGAGAGACTGACTTCACAGAAGTGTGACTGGCCCAAGGTCACCCAGCAGCTGCAGGGGGAGGAGCGGAGATGCGAACCCGGTTCCCCATATTGTGTGACTACCGCTCTTAACCACTACACCACACTGTAAACCACTCTGAAAACTTTATATGGGGTATAAAAGGCAGGGCCCAATTCCCTTTAAACCCAGCATGAGTTTGCGGGCAAACCAAACTCAAGGCTTGCTGGAAGGAGTGGAGCTTCGAGAAGATGGATCTCTGGCTGAGCTTTACTGGCTGAAGTTTCTCATAGAATCTTAGAGTTGGGAGGGACCCAAGGGTCATCTCGTCCAACCCCCGCAATGCTAAAGCATCACAGCTAAAGCATGCATGGCAGATGGCCACCACCAGGGCAAGTCCTCCATCCTGGCTCAGCTGAAACTGGGTCAAGCCCTGAAAGTCCAACAGTTCTTGTTTTATATCTTGTTTTATATATTATTGGTGGGAAACAAACATTAATTCTTGCTGACGGAACAGGTGACAGCAAGACTTACAGGGTGGGGTGGGTGAATGAAAGGGGCTAGTGGGCCATCTAGCTTTCCCAGCCAAGGGAAAGAGAGACCTGGCTTTCCCAGACCATTCAAAGACTACTCAGATACAGCAGTAACAAGGCACATTCCTGCCTTTCCTTTTCCTTTGAAGTATGGCTGCCTGAAACAGAGCATCAGCCAGCAAGCAGGAGGCATGGAAGGCTGCCTTCGCTGGTGAGGCCTGTCTTTTGACCTCATGACAAGTAGATTCCTAAATCTGGGTACTTCACAAAGTGACCTGAAGCTGGAAAAGAACAGCTTGATCATTTCCATAGTCTTTTTGGATCCTGGGCATTGTCACATTCTGCCTTGTTTTTCAGTTTACCATTGCCTGCCAATCTTCTCCTGCCAAGACGCTTCTAGCTTTTAGATACGCATAGCACAATCACCTTCCCCACCCTATCATCTGCTAAACTTTCCCTCGGCTCTTTGGATTGTCATTTAGAATTTTGATTGTGAACCTTCCTGTACAATATTGTGGCCTGATCCTAATGAAACTCTTTACTGAGGCCTGATGATGATGAACAGATATATCCCAGTGCACAGTTATAGAACAATGTACAAAGCAGGCTGCTTACTTGTATTTATCTTCTGGAGTGAGATGTGCTTTTCCAACTGTCTGCGAAGTTTCACTTCCGCACCATATTTTCCTGTGGTCCCATTATCAGCCAGTATAAAGTGAGAGTGCATACTGTTGAGTACCGTCAGCTTACTCATTGGATTGGACATTGTTTGGTATGGCCGTACCACCTGTACATCAGAGGGGGGAGGGGAGCAGAGAATGCAACCATGGTTTGAAATTCCTGATAAAGGATGTTCTAGAGGTAATTCGCTGGTAACAAGTTGTTGCTGAAACAATTTTTGCCAGTACTTGCCAAATTCAATATATGAATATTTGTTTTCTCACCATAAAAAGAGTTTTTAAAGACATTTGGAAATTTGGACCTGTACATATGAGATCCATTGCTACGCTGACATATCATGTTAGAAATATCAGCACTTCCATTATTCATTTGTTGTTGTAATATTATATTTAATTATGGAATGAACTTATGAATAAACACATGTGAAATGGACACAGACTAGAAAAAGACATATCTATCCCTCCCTACGTCAGATCAAGGCAAGGTGTTTTCCAAACTGCTCAAGAGGGGGTTCAAACTGAGTCTTGTGGTCAGTGCCCCTCTTACTAACTGCTACTCTCCGAATTGTTTGCCTTAGTTCATAATGTTGCCCTAATAATGTCCTTTTACCACATTAGCTCCTACATGTTCAATATTGAGGACTATCCCTGCTTCCGGGTCTGGTCTTCCTCAGATGGATACTGGAATCAGCAAGGGAGACCCACATGACCTGAAGGTGCTGCTTTGCAATGCCAGGTCCATGATTCATAAGACCACTGCCATCCATGACTTGATCGTGGATGAAGGACTTGACCTGGCATGTATGACAGAGACTTGGTTGGATGAAGCAGATGGGTCTGTTCTTGCCGCTGCTTGTCCACCAGGTTTCTCTTACACACGGCAACCCAGGTCATGTGGGTGGGGAGGTGGGGGTTGTAGTGATTTTTAGGAAGTCATTAATTTGCACCAGGTGTCCTACTGGGAAGACCCAGCTCTCTGAGTGCATTTTCTGGAAGTTGGGCAATAGGGGCAGTACAGGATTCCTTTTGGTATACCAACCCCACCACTGCACCTTGGATTCCCTGCCTGAACTGCTTCAGGTCATGACAGATGTTCTCCTGGAGACACCTAGTTTGGTTGCCCTGGGGGATTTTAACAGCCACGCCGACACGACCTTACAAGGGGCCGCTTGAGACTTCATGGAAAACATGGCCTCAGTGGGGGTGTCCCTGAATACCTGAATACCAACTCATAGTCATGGACATACCTTAGACCTGGTGTTCACCTCTATGGATGTGGATGATTTGACACTAAGTAAAAGTGAAACAAAAGAAGTGTCATGGTTGGAACACTTCCTTGTGCAATTGGACTTCTCCGTGACCCTTACCCTCTGCAGGGAGGTGGGACGAATTTGGATGGTCCGCCCCCGCCACTTAATGCATCCAAATGTTTTCCAGAGAGTGGTAGGGGATGCTTTATCCCATGTTGATGGCCTTTCAGCTGCATCCCTGGTGGCCCGCTGGAATGTGGAGTTAACCAGGGCTATTGACTGTCTGGCTCCGAAGCGCCCTCTCCGATTACATGGAGCCTGTTTTCTCCAGGGCTGAGGGCAAGGAAACAATCGCTGAGATGGCTAGAGCACCGGTGGTGGGAAAACTCATTCTGAATGGGACCAGACATAGGTTAGAGCTCAACGTTGAGCCTACCAAGTGGTGCTAGCGATGGCAAATGCGGTCTTCACCTTCAGCTTCACCTTCAGCAGTGCCATCAGGGTACGGTAAGGGTCCCAAGATCTTCTGAAATGATTTTGCCAAGTTTTTTTGCAGATAAAGTTGCTGAGATTTGAAAAGAGGTAGACGCCACCGTGGGAGCAGGGCTGGGGCGGAAGAGTGCCAGATTCCTGGTCTAGTCAAGCTGCGTGGGATCAATTCCAATCTGTTACCTCCGAGGATGTGGACAGGCTGCTTGGACGAGTGAAACCGACCACCTGTCTCCTTGATCCTTGCCCATCGTGGCTCATAAAAGTGAGCTGGAAAGGGCTGGGCAATGGGCTCTGTGGGGTGGTGAATGCTTCTCTCTGTTATTAAACCGCTTCTTAGAAAAAAAAAATCGCCCAGTCTCAAATCTTCCCTTCTTGGGCAAGGTGACTGAGTGAGTGCTTGCTGAACAACTCCAGGCACGCCCGGAAGATGTAGACCATTTGGATCCCTTCCAGTCGGGATTCAGGCCTGTGCTCAGGCCATTGCCTCTTCATGGGACTGAAACTGCCTTGGTCGCACTGGTTGATGATCTCCGGTGGGCTAGGGACAAAGGTGAAAGCTGTTTCCTAGTTCTGCTGGATCTCTCAGCGGCGTTTGATACCATCGACCATAACATCCTTCTGGACCGTCTAGAGGGGCTGGGAGCTAGGGGCACTGTCATACAGTGGTTCCGCTCCTTCCTCCTGGGCCGTGTTCAGAAAGTGGTGTTGGGGGATGAGTGTTCGGACCCCTTGACCCTCACTTGTGGGATGCCTCAGGGTTCCATCCTCTTCCCCATGCTTTTTAACATCTATATTTAGCCGCTTGGAGAGATCACCAGGGGGTTTGGGCTGGGTGTTCATCAGTATGTGGATGATACCCAGCTCTTTTAAATCAGAACCAGTGAAGGCAGTAAAGGTCCTGTGTGAGTGTCTGGAGGCAGTTGGAGGATGGATGGCGGCTAACAGATTGAGGTTGAATCCTGACAAGACAAGTACTGTTTTTGGGGGACAGGGGGTGGGCAGGTGTAGAGGACTCCCTGGTCCTGAATGGCGTAACTGTGTCTCTGAAGGATAAGGTGCGCAGCCTGGGAGTCATTTTGGACTCACAGCTGTCCATGGAGGCGCAGGTCTGGTGACTAGGAGTGGCCGCTGAGACTACATAACACTGGTCCTGAAAGACCTACATTGGCTCCTAGGACGTTTCCAAGCACAATTCAAAGTGCTAATGCTGACCTTTAAAGCCCTAAACGGCCTTGGCCCAGAAGGAGCGTCTCCACCCCCATCGTTCTGCCTGGATACTGAGGTCCAGCGCCGAGGGCCTTCTGGCAGTTCCCTCACTGTGAGAAGCGAAGTTTTTTTTTTTTTAATATAATTTTTATTGAATTTTCAAATTTTAATACAAAGCAAAAAAGAAAGAAAAAAGAAAGAAGAAAGAAGAAAGAAAAAAGAAAAAGAAAGAAAAATAAACACAAATAGATTCTTTCATAACCCTCTTTCATTGACTTCCCCCCACCCCCACCCATGCATCCCAATTTTCAAACTTAATTCAGCAAGTTCTTGTTTCATTTCTTAACCCTCTTCTTATTATATTTAAACTTAATTCCCTTTATTAGGCCCAACTTATTTATCCCATTTTCTTATATACCTTAAATTCTTTTTCTAAGATTGATCGAGGTTCTTATACCATAAATTTCCCCATTTTCATATTAAAATATAAATCAAAATTATAAAACCCAAAAATCATAAACTAGTTTTAAAACTTTCTATTTTCCCCCTCCCTCCTTGTCCGGATATCTGTCCCTTCCTAGATATCTGCCCTCTTATAAAACTCCTAGCCCGGATTCCTCACATCTGAGGCCTCTAACACCATTTGAGTCTCTCTCTGCCTGTTTTGTTGATAGTCCTTCTTATAGATCTTCAAGTCTGGAGGGATGTCTAATGCAGTCTCTTCGCCTTCTCTCCAATCAATCCTAGTTGAAAAGACTTGCTGCAGGGGTTCTGCCAGATGTTCCCTTAAATCACGTTCACCAATGCCAGAAAAGAGGAGGAAGTCCCAGTTATATTTCTTCATTATTTCAGCTTCCCATCTATAGTGTCCAAAAACTTCCTCCTTTACTTTTCTCTTTTCAAAATCCATAATCCAATAAACTTCTCTGTCCCCTTGCTGCATGAAGTCCTGTTCCTGTACTTTTTGCCCTCCAGACTCCTTGTCCTCTAACTTCAAAGAAACTTTTTCCAGTTCAGCTGCAGAATCTTTCAAGGTCAAATCCTCAGTTCCATCAGCAGAGTTGCTTGTTTTTGAAATCAAAGCCGTAAGCTGTTTGTCCATAGCTATCTCTTGCTCTTGTAGAATTCCCACGAGAAGAAGGGCTCTCTCTATTTCCGCTTGTAATTTTCCTTCTGCAGCCATTGTAATGTCTCTGGTTTCCCCTAGGGGGATTGCCATTTTTTCCCCTTTACCAACAGTCTATTACTTTGTTATTACTTGTTGTTGCTTAATTTCCAGCCACTTCTGGTTAAATGTAACACCTTTAAATCAGAGAGATATAAAGATACAGTTCTTGTCTTGATTCCGCTGTTTGACAGCTCAGATGACAGCTGTCAAACTCCCTTTCTTTCAGGCTAGGCTAATGCGGAACACTCCCGGATCCCGGGTGGGGGTTCCCAAAAAATTTCCCAAATACACCTCTTCCTCCAGCACAACTTAAAAAGACAAAAAAAAAAACCTTGTTTTCACAAATCGATGGAATCTTTTATCAGTCCCAAAAGACAAAAAGAAGATCTTTTTAATCCGATCTTAGGCTTTCGCTCCTTGCTTCAGATCGTGCATGCAGGGGGGGGGGGGTGCGGACTTCCTTTTGACACAGCCCCCCCGTTCGCCAAATTAAAGAAGTTAATTTCTTTTAAAATCCAAATTTCGTTTTACTCACAAGGGTGTTTGTTTCAGTCCGAATGTCAGGAAGAAAGTTGACGCTCTCCGGCAATGGCTTGCGGCTTCGCTCCACCGAGGTAGCGGTCTACTCTCAGCACCGCGCCGCTCCTCAGACCTTCTCCGCAGCCTTTAAAAAGGCTCTTCGACTGTCAAGGAGGGCGCTTAAGGTGCCCACCGAGTCACCAGGTCCACAGGTATCAGCACCTGTGGTTTCTAAGGGCCCCCGCGTCGCCGGCGCGGCAAGACCCGTCCTCGATGGAGCCGATTCCCTCCGGAGCTCGGAGGGAATCCGCCATTAAACCGATCGCGTCAACCCGGAAGTCCGAGAAGCGAAGTTACAGGGAACCAGGCAGAGGGCCTTCTCAGTAGAGGCACCTGCCCTCCCATCAGATGTCAAGGAAATAAAAAACTATCTGACTTTTAGAAGACATCTGAAGGCAGCCCTGTTTAAGGAACTTTTTAATGTTTGATTCTATTTTTAATATTCTGTTGTGAGCCGCACAGAGTGTTTGGGGAAACCCAGCCAGATGGGCGGGGTATTATTATTATTATTAATAAATATTGTTGGACCAAAGTTCAATTTGGATAACTGTTTTATCAGTCTAACAGAAGCATCCCAAATCTGAAGTATATTTTACTTCCAATAACATAAGAAGGCTGAGTAAGATTAAAAAGTTACAGTACCATCATGGGAGTCACTTCTCTGCCATTTCTTCCCATGGCACTGCTGTACCATCAAAGGCCTGTGATTACATTTGTGGGTACTATGAAGCTGTCACCTGAGGAAGATCAGGGAGCAGCTTTGCAGTAAAGATCACTTACTTGCAGGCATCACTGTTGCAGCCATTAAAAGCAGTGCCCAAACAAGTTGCAAGAACTGTGACAGACAGATGTCTAATATTTGAAGAGGAGACACTGCTGAAAGAGCAGCTCAAAGTGGGGTGGGTGTAAAAGCAGCTTAAGATCCTAAATCAGACTATTCATGCAAGTTGTTGTTGTTATTTAGTCATTTAGTTATGTCCGAATCTTCATGACCCCATGGACCAGGGCAAGTCATGAGACACAATTTTCTTAGTTCTTCAACCATATTGGACCACCAGAATGTAATCTGGTTAAGGAATATTGGCAAAAGATTATAAAGGTAATTTCTGGATTATTTCAAATAAACATAGAAGTTAATAGGGATTTGTTATTTTCGGGAATACTGAGAAATAACAAAGTAAAAAGTAATAAGCAAGAGTTGTACAAGATTATGATTTTAGCTGGAATGCCAGTTATTCCTTTGGGATGGAAAGAAAAGGCCAAATGGAATATGGAAAAATGGAATGGTTATGTTTTTGAATACGTACAATCAGAAATATTTGCACAGATAGTGGCAGAGGATAGATGGGAAAATAAATGCCAAAGAATCACAAATAAATGGGCATTTTACAGGAACTGGATAGAAAGAGGCGAAGCCAACCCTAACATACAAGCTCGAATGAACAGACTGTGTACATGGATAAAGATATGAAGAAGGAAGGCCTGATTGGGTGGGGGGGAGGGCTGGAGTGGGGAGGGAGGGGGAAGGAAAAAAAAAAGTAAACCGGATGGTATTTTGAATTGCTTTTGTTATGTAAGCCTTTTTTTTAGAAACCATATATATTAATGTTATGTAGTTATGCATTGTAGCATGAATGAATTTTGTTTTGTATTCTTTGTTTTATAGAATACATATAATAATGTTATGTTACTAAGCAAATTTAATATAACAGTAAAAGGAAAAAACAAACAAAAACATATTGGACCACCATAGTGGACTACAGGAGCCCACACAGTTGGAGCTTTCTTTCTGTTTCTCTCCCCTCACTGTCCAAGAGCGTCACAACATTTAAGCAAAACATACCACAAAATAGCAATTCAAATCTGGATAAAACAGAGAGAAACATATTTAACTTTGAAATATATCATTCTCATGCATGCATACTTGCACACACCTTCTGTGTGTCCAATTCATGTGCTAATTTTTTGCCTCCCTTTTTGCCTCCAGCTATGTACAGATAACAAAACCAGTTGCTTGAACTGTCATAAGCAAAGGTTGGTAAGTAGCCATTATATATAAAACTCAGCCACTGACTAATTATACAGTGTGATCACCACTCAAAGACACAATTCAGAACTTATAAACTAAATTTAGGGACTGGATAAATGCTTCAGTTTGCTTCAGTCTATAGTATCTGTTCCAGAATCAGTTTCCAGTTTGTTTCAGTTTCCGTTAGCATATTATCATTCTATTCCAAGCTTTCTTTACTTCAAGGATTGTGAGCCAGGCACCCTGGGCTCTCTCTCCATGTGCCATGCGTGATCTTGAAATGCTTTCACCTGGTGAACACAGAGCATGTGGGACATGTGCCTTCACAATGTACCCAGGTTGTGACAAGAGAGTGAAGGAAAAGAATACAATTTTGGATTTTGCTGCATAAATCATTGTTCCTAGTAATTATATGTTTCTCTGCCAGGTGTCTGGCAATATTTTCTAGCAAAAATTACCTCATATCATATCCCTACAGAACCTGTTAGAACTAATTATTTGTATAAGCTCCAAGTACACTGTTACTGAATTTCATCCTTGGTATAGGATGAAATTAATTTCATTTGTATAAGCTCCAAGTACACTGTTACTGAATTTCATCCTTGATTTAATCAAGCAGTACTCTTGCTGAAGGAGAGATATACTATTGTTCCTCTCCATCATAGAAGCAGAGGACCTAGCTGTTAAACCAGGGGTCAGCAACCTTTTTCAGCCGTGGGCCGGTCTACCATCCCTCAGACCATGTGGGGGGCCGGACTATATTTTGGAGAGAAAAATTGAACCAATTCCTATGCCCCACAAATAACCCAGAGATGCATTTGAAATAAAAGGGCACATTCTACTCATGTAAAAACACACTGAATCCTGGACCATCCGCAGGCGATTGGGCCGCATCTGGCCCCTGGGCCTTAGGTTGCCTATCCCTGTGTTAAACCCGTCAGAGAACTGAAACGGAGTGGCTTCAAGGAAACTAATGAAAAGTTCTTTTTTAGCCTTGCTTGCAGGCAGCAACTGCAGGTATAAACACTGCAAAGCATAAACACTGGCAGCAGGTGTGTGAATGTGGGTGAGACAATCTTAGAAGATTATTCTCCATTATTTTCTTCAGAAGAGTAAGGATACGTCCAGACAGATGTGGATTATGTGATTGCTGCTGCTCATGCATGGAGGTGGTTTGCGGCATCCACATAATGTCATTGGCAACAAAATACCTATTTAATTAGGATCCATACCTTCCATGTTTTCATACTTTCACATTTGCATGGTGAGTGGTGTAGTGGCTGGAGCTTTGGACTTGGGCCACATTCACACCAGACATTTAAAGCACCTTGATACCACCTTAAATATTCATAGCTTTCCCCAAAGAATTCTGGAAACTGTAGTTTCTTCAGAGTGCTGAGAGTTGTTAGGAGGCCTTTATTCCCCTTCATGGTACTCCAGTTCTCAAGAGTTCCCTGTGAAGAGGGACTGTTAAACCACTCTGGAAATTGTAGCTTGGTAGCTATTGAAGGGGAATAGGGGTCTCCTAACCACTTTCAGCAGGGACGCGGGTGGCGCTGTGGGTTAAAGCCTCAGCGCCTAGGGCTTGCCGATCGAAAGGTCGGTGGTTCGAATCCCCGCGGCGGGGTGCACTCCCGCTGCTCGGTCCCAGCGCCTGCCAACCTAGCAGTTCGAAAGCACCCTCGGGTGCAAGTAGATAAATAGGGACCGCTTTCTAGCGGGAAGGTAAACGGCGTTTCCGTGTGCAGCTCTGGCTCGCCAGAGCAGCGATGTCACACTGGCCACGTGACCCGGAAGTGTCTCCGGACAGCGCTGGCCCCTGGCCTCTTGAGTGAGATGGGCGCACAACCCCAGAGTCTGGCAAGACTGGCCCGTACGGGCAGGGGTACCTTTACCTTTACCTTTAACCACTTTCAGCACCCTTAACAAATGACAGCTCCCAGAATATTTTGGAGAAAACCTTGACTGTTTGCATAGCAATGTTAGGTAGTAGCAGTGGCATAAGAGGATAGCTATATGTCCTTCAAGGAATAGGTCCTTTCTAAATGATCATTTCCCTCTTCCTCAGAGTGACATCCTCCTTTCCTGAGACCCTCATTCTCCATGACAGCAGGGCAGCTATCAACCTGGGAGCAAGGCACAGCTCATCTACCAACCTCCGTGCCTCTCTCTGCTTTTCAGGTCTGTCACCTTGACAATTTCCTAGAGAGCAGGGGCACATTGCACAGAGGACACACCCACAACTTCTGCCCTGCCCAAAAGATCTGAAAAACCCAGACTTCAAGGACATATTGGCAAAGCAATGCACTGCAAGAAATCTAGAGACTTACATCCTTGCCAATCAGATCCTCTTGATTTTCTACAATTCCCCAGGGAGCTATTCCAATAGTGCAGATCTTCCCTCTTGACTTGGAGGCATGGTCTTTCAGTGCATCCCCAACATGCCGAATAACTCCTGTAACGTATGGATTATGGCAAAATATCAAAATAATCCCCCAGTAAAAACAAAACATTTATGTAAGTAGCAGTAAACAGGCATAACTTTACCTTTCTAAAATGCTAGGAGTTCTGTGACTCTATACTTTAAAAAAATTGTGATAGAAAATCTCAAATACTGAGTCTTACAAACAAATTATGTAACTGGAATAAGTCTTGAAAATTAAAAGGGAGAAAGTCACCCACTGTGCCATGCATGCAGAAGCTCTGGAGAGAACAGAGGAACTGCAAGCTTGTATATGTCTTCCACTGCTCATTTGCCTTCACAAAAAAATTGCTGGGTACAGAGACTATACCTTTAAAGCACATATTGTTTCCCTCAAAGAATTCTGGGCACCTTCACAGAGTTACAATTAATAGCAACCCTTAACAAACAACAGTGCCCAGAATTCTTTGAGGGGGGAAACATGCTTCAAATCTGCTTTATAGGTAAATTATCTACACAGCCTTGGCTTAGAGAAAAGATGTGACTGAAGAGGGGGGAAGGAAATTATGGCCCAGTTTGGGCATGATGGTAAACCATTATGAATGGCTTATGGTGGATGTGATGATCTCACATGCTTTGCTGCTCTCTACCAGCCCAGGGAAGAAACAAACCACAATCTGTGGCTTGGAGTTAGGTCTGAAACAGGGATTACAGTTTGCTTTGCTCTAATTAACTACAATCTGCAGTGAAGGTTTGACTTGGCTTGCTGGATGTGGGTTTTTCTAATAGCAGCTTTCCTCCCAATGCAATTGGTAATGAGGTGGGATTTTTTTTCAGGATTGGGGAAAGGGTTAAAATCCTATCCCCATCTAGATCCTGCTAAGAAAATTTGCACTTTTAAAAACATATATATTAAATGCAAACCATGTATTTAATGCCACATTTAGTTTGAATGATGTCTAGATAGAAATGTATTAAATGAACATAATGCTGTCTGCTTCATTTAATGCAGTGACAGATTTTTTCAGGATCCTGTGACCATGAAAAAGCTTTTTATGCCATAGAAAGAATTCCATCTGCTCCAGGGATTTCATTCTGCCAGGTTATTGTTACCTGTGTTTACTCCTCCAGTAAATATCCATGCTCCAGTTGTCATGGCAGCTTTAATGAGACCTTTCCCAAAGACTTGCTTGAGCTTTGGCTGAAGTTCAAAATTCTGGAGACCTCCATGCACAGAGATGAGAAGTTTGGGAAGTTCAAGCTGCCATTCCTTGGTCATCAAGTGTAGAAGAAGATCAGGCTTTGTGTCAAAAGACACACGCACATACTACAGAAGGAAGGGCATTGATTTGAAACAAAAGCAAAGAGTGAAGACGAGAAGCTGGTAATAGACATGCAGCTGGAATATTTACACTTGATCTTAGCCGAAAGACCGAGATGCATCATCATTCCATGAATTAAAAAGACATGGTAATAATTCATTAGGATTTTACTGAACTTCTGTACAATGGAATTTATGTGGAAGTTAATACAGAACCAGATCTCAGAAGCATTTGGTTGAAAATCCATCTGTTAACATATAGTTTGAAGAGAAGCGCTACTTAACCAAATAAAATGAAAAATACAAACTCAAGAGAGTAAGATGATTTTCTGCAAAGGCCTTCTTAGGTGCCCCCAGGGTAAACCAAAATCTACAGATTCCTGGATTCCTTTTTTTCCTTTCTTTTTCTTTTTAATGTACACTTCTAGTATTTTTTAAAAACCTGAGACATGAGTCAGAACTGAGATAGAGGAGAAAAACATATGTATGTTTGTGTAGACTGTGAGAGGGAGATAAAGTGTGTAAGAGAGGTGGGGGGAAGAGAGATGTGTGGTCTCTCTCTCTCGTGTGTCTGTGTGTGTGTGTGGTCTCTCTCTCTCGTGTGTGTGTGTGTGTGTGTGTGTGAGAGAGAGAGAGAGAGAGAGAGAGAGGTGCCAAGCATGAGCCTGTGTCAGAGAGTGTGATGTGCCCAAATGTTGTTATCAGACTGATCTAAAAAATGGCAAAACTTACTCAGCTCACTCCACAGTAGTCATGGAGCAACTTGCTAAGGAACTCAGGAGAGTTTACAACTCATATAGCATGGGAGTCTCTGTGTCAAGTTGCTTTGAGCAAGTCACTGGCTGCATTCAGAGGAAACTATAAACTATGTGGATGTGCCAAGGCAAATCTCAGCTTCTCAAACTCCTTTCTCCACTCTTTCCCTCTAACATGGCCACAAAGAGGTTTCACTTTCATTTTTATCTGATGGCTTAGAACAAATGGCTTAGAACAGGGGTGGCCAAGTCCCATGAGACTGCGATCTACTCATAGAGTTAAAAACTGGCAGTGATCTACCCCCTTTTTTAGGGGTTCAGGTATAAGTTGTTGAGCTTTTGGGGAAAGGAAGTAAGCACCATTTTGGGGGGTGGCTCAGGCCAAAGTTGTTCAGCTTTTTTTAGGGGAGCCAAACTGGTTAAGCTTCTTTGGGGGGAGCCAGTGATCTACCACAGACGTCCAGTGATCTACCGGTAGATCACGATCTACCTCTTGGACATGCCTGGCTTAGAAAAAAGGGGAACTGGAGAGAGGGAAGAGTTTGCTGTTACCTCCAAATGCCACCACTCTCAGTCTCGTCTATCTCATAATATTGTGAGGATCAAACAGGGTAAGAATTTGAAAGTGGCTTCTTTCTTCTGCACTGGAAAAACTGAACTGTAGTTTACAGTGGACTGATGAAGCAGAATGGATATGGCTTGACTTATATGAAAATTCACAATTGTGGCACATTATTTTTGAAGATGATGAACCGGCAACACCATTAACGCTACCGCTTACAGGAGAAGAGGAATAAATGGAGTGTTGTGGCCTCAAGTTTACTAAATTATATTGAAATGGATGAGCAAGTTCAGTGCACAATGTCTAGCTCTAATAATGATTTTCTCAAACATGGTAGCTGTCAGAAAGTATTAGATTGTAGAAAGAGTTTATTCAATGTTTGCTAGAGGAGCAAGTACCAGGCCTGCCCAACGGTTTCTCTTCATGCCTGCAGCACTGCAGTTAAAAGCCAAGGGCAGTGAGGGACCTTGACATGGTGTAATCAAGGTTAACAAGCTTCAGTGAGAATGAAGGGTTGCCATGTGATTTTGTGTTGTTGAAAGAAAAGTTTCTGGGTTTGAGGAATTTGGCTTTTTAAGCTTCAAATAAAATTTTATAACTATTGGAATGAAAAAAGTAGTAATGCCATTTCCTATTGTAGACAGCATTAATGTCAAGGAAATTTGAACAGAAGCTTGCAGTTTAACCATGAAAATACTGACCAGGCAAATGCTACCAGGTAATGTGGCCAGCCTTCAGTAAAGCTATCATGTTAATTTGAAAATTAGTAAGATAATCAATAGAAATAAATTTCAAGTGAACATGAAGCAAAGAGCAATGTATCTTCTTTCTGTGAAGCGAACAAATTACTTTTATGGAGATAAGCTGAAAAATTATAAAACCACACATGGAGGTTTGCATTGTGTTTTAAAGTTTTCCTTGGAAGCCTTGACAATAAGCATTCCCTCATTTAATAAATGTGACACACTGCACTGCAGATAGAATTTGGTTATTCTATATTAAAGAAGAACAATTTTAATAAACAATACATTTCTGTTACATTTTTTCCTACTGCAGAAAGCAGTGGGAGTTGATCTGCTGCTCACCCATCAGCAAAACCAATCAATCAATTTCCTTTATTCGACTGATAGTCAGGAATAAAACATTACACAATACAGAATTATAAACTAAAACATCATAGGGGTACATAAATAAGGTAGGGCCACAGTACTATACCTCTCATAGATAACCCACATAAAAGCATTCAGTTATACGTTTCCGACACTTGAGTGCCAGGAAAAGGAATTTAGCCACTGACAAAGTTGTTTTCCCAGAAGACTTATTTAGCAGATATGCTGTCTGCTTTCCGCTTTGTCGGGAACTGAGCTGGGGTAAGTATGGAGTTATAAGATACTGTCTTAAATCGTTGTAGAAGGGACAGCTCAGTAAAATGTGCTCTGTGGATTCTACCTCACGCAACGCACAGTGGCATAGTCTCTGGTCATATGGGACTCCTCCATATCTTCCCTTCAGGACCGCCGAGTCAAGAACATTCAGCCTAGCCGCAGTAAATAGTCTGCGGTATTCCACGTAGTGGATATCCGCCAGGTAGCGAGCTGGAGCAGCCCGATACAACTGCTCCCCCAGAAACAACCCAGGCTTCACACGGGCTATGTCCTCCTGTCTGGCAATATCCCTTAATCTTTGGGCGATCACCGCCTTTGCGTGGCTATACGTCATGGACTCTATATAAAGGGAGGACAACCCGCACTTCTGCACTTCCTCTGCTATCTCCCCTTCCCATGGAGATTTAAAGTTATCCCTCAGAATCAAGGGGGCCAAACCCACCGGTCTGAAACAGAGCTTGAGCCATAGCCATAACTTCGCTTTCAGGGCCACATACCTAAAGGCTTGACAACCGGTTTCCAATCTCATGATCGCACCTGCCACGGAGGGCGGGATCCTGAGTGTGGCCCTGAGGAATTGGGTTTGGATAGATTCCAATTTTTCAAAGTCCCTACGTGAGCCCAAGGCAATGCCCACCAGCAGAAGAGGGAGGACTTTCATTTTAAAGAGTTGCAAGGCAACTTTGACAGTTTGTGCCTGTTTCTTGGAGTACAGGGTTCTAATTACCAAGGCTGCTTTGGATGCGTTCGAGGCTATGTATTCTCTGTGCACCAAGAAGGACCTATTTGATCTTACAACCTGACCCAGGTACTTGAAGCAACTGACCTGCTCTAAAGGAATACCATTAATTGACCATAAATTAGGTTTCAGTCGAGCAGCAAAGACCATTATTTTGGTCTTAGCATAATTTAGTTGGAGCTCGTGTTGGGTCTCATCAGCAAAACTGATAAAACTTTTATTTTATTTGGCAACAGCAGTGGCGTAGCGTAGGGGGTGTAGGGGGGGCGGGCCGCACCGGGCGCAACATCTGGGGGTTAGGGTTAGGGGGCGCAAATTACTTGCCTTGCCCCGGGTGCTGACAACCCATGCTACGCCACTGGGCAACAGTATCTAGGCCTCTGCGGTCACTTTATGCAAAGCCGTCAGGCTCACATTTATCTCCAAAAACTACTGTTTGCCAACAATGTGAAACATCTTCCTATTGAATATGAGCTCACTGTAAAACTGAGCAGTCTTTTGTATTGTATTAGAACTTGCCTTACAATTTTAGGAAAGAACAAGGTAGATGCCTTCCTAGAGACGGAGGGCGGAAACATGGAAACACTGCTGAAAATGAAAGCCATGTATTGGCTCTCTACTCCTTTTGATTTTATTGTATTCCAATATAATTACACTTAAGCCCCATGCCTAACTGCAAACATGCTTGGAAAAACATTTTGGAATTACTGAGTTAGATTATTGGTTCAGCTAGATCAGTATTGTCGATCCTGATTGGCTGTGGATCCAGAGCAGTCTTCCCCTGCCCTACGTGAACATGTGAAGGATTGAACCTGGAATCCTTTGCATGTACAGCATCTGTTTTGTGACTGAGCTGTGGTTCTTGGCCACATTTCCCCCAATGCTATTTCCCCCACTGGCTACCTTTTAGGTTGCAAGGCTCCTTGGAAACATGAATTTACCCATATTACTGATGCAACTCTGTAATGCATCAGTGATGCTAATGTACATGGCAGAATAATCTGACCATTCCCTAGAATGTGCACCCAAGACACACACACACAGAAATAAAAGCAAACATGAAGTAAGGAACTTATGAAGTAAGGACCACGTTCTGGTCTAAATTATGAGGGTTTTAGTTACCATGGCTTTATTCGAGTGACCTCCACCTTGGAACTCAATGGTTCCAAAAGCATCAGTGGGACTGAGCTGAGTGTGCTTGCTGATTGACCACTTCTCTGACTGGATGTCATTTCGAGCAAGCCGGCTTTCATTCTTCTCATTCTGAATAATGGAGATGCTTGGAGTAAGTCCCACATGTTGACCTATTAGGCGCCCACAGCAACACCTATGGCATCAAGCAAAAATTACTTGTATTTCTTTACAAAGAGGCAGCTGAGATTAATTTAAGTCATTGTGGCTACTGAAGTAAAACACTTCAGTCTTCAAAACAGTTTCCCTCTCAGTAGACATAGTTAGGATACAAAGATAGGTGAAGACAACCACACAGAACTCCACAATAACTTTAATAAAGGTGCTGGCGGAGCTTTTCTCATCCCTGTTGGAGATGCTATACCCGCCAACATTCTCTTTAAGTTAGTACTATTCAAAGGTACACATGGCTGGTCACTCTGACGCAGATCAACTTTGATCCCTTTATGTCCACAGGCTCAAAGGTAAATGTCAAATGAAACCATGGCCCTCTAGATGCTACTGCACTAGAAATTCCATCTTGTGGAGTTCAACATCTGGAGGCCCACCAGTTCCTCATCTCTCTTCACAGGCAATAAGGTGACACCTTTTATTGGCCAAATTGTGGACCAGTACCACATGGATGGCGCTGTGGTCTAAACAACTGAGTCTCTTCAGCTTGCTGATCAGAAGGTTGGCGGTTCGAATCCCCGTGACGGGGTGAGTTCCCATTTATTGGTTCCTGCTCCTGCCAACCCAGCAGTTCGAAAGCACGTCAAAGTACAAGTAGATAAATAGGCACCACTCCGGCGGGAAGGTAGACGGTGTTTCCGTGCACAGCTCTGGTTCGCCATAAGCGACTTAGTCATGCTGGCCACATGACCCAGAAGCTGTCTGTGGACAAACGCCGGCTCCCTTGGCCAGTAAAGCGAGATGAGTGCGCAACCCCAGAGTCGTCCGCAACTGGACCTAATGGTCAGGGGTACCTTTACCTTGGTAAAGGTAACTTTGGAATGCTGTATATGAACTGCATATCCAGATTATGAAATTACCTTTGTACAACTGTTTTTGTCTTATTGCAAGCAAACATCCACAAGACATACCCCAAAGCCATTTCAGGCTGCAAGAATGGCCCTCAGCACCAGCCTTTGTACAGCAGCATGTCTTTAACTTACATGAAATCACTGCAAGAGAGCCTTTTCACATATTCTTGGTGACACCGTGGAAAGGTTATATTGCAGGGATTTCAAGTAGGTTAAACATGAGCTTACACAAACTGAAATAATTGATACAATAAATATTTTTGCCACTATGGGCTAAGAACTTGAAAACATTTAAATTTCCATGATACTTCAAGAAAATTACACTTTTAAGAAATGGAAAATGGTAAGAAATTGTCATTTAAATATTGTCCCAACTTCTTCTCAAAGGCTGTATTACGTTAAAAAGATATTTTACTTATAATGCAGGATACAGTGGTACCTTGGTTTGCAACCGCTTTGGATTACAACTGTTTTGGATTACAACCACGCCAAACCCAGAAGTGCGTGTCTCTTTTTTTGGATTACAAACCATTTTTTTTGGAGGCCCCATTGGCAAAAGAACACCTTGGGTTACAACCTGTTTTGGTTTACAACCGGACCTGCAGAACGGATTATGGTTGCAAACCAAGGTACCACTGTATATGTATTTTCTGTTAGCATTCATGTTTTTCATGCAAGAACAGCTATATCTCTAACCTGAAGTATTTTCCTGGGTAAAGGAAAATTATTATTATTAAATTTGTATACCGCCATTCATCCAAAGATCACAGGGAAGTTCACAACATAAAAATTCAAAATTAGAACACAAAATACATAATAAAAACAAAAGCAAACCAATACTCCCACAAAGACATCTAAAAGAACATAGAATGTTAATTAGCCAAAAACCTGGTTAAAGAGCTACATTATGTTCAAATTCATATTGTGTCCATCTTAGTTTAACAACATTTGTTGCCTGGCAATTACTAAAATAGAGCTGTTTCTTCTCTGACAGGTATCAAAAGCCAAGATCCAATGAGATATAATAGGTTAAGTATAAGCTGTCATGAAAAGCAAGTTCATTGACAAAAGCCATGCCATACCTATGGGGGTCTTTGGTGCTGGGTATGATGTGAACACATTCCCTTTTGTAAAATGCTCTTTCTATCCATGACTTCTGAGCCTGAAAAAGAGATGAATAAAAAATCCATAAAATAAATTTCCTGTTCAATATCATTTTTAAAGGACAACAAAGCATTTAACATAGAATGCTCCACAGTAGCAAAGTTTAGGGGTTGTGCTTTTCAAGGAAAGGCTCCACTGGCATTTCTTGTGGGGCTTGATGGAGTGCATACAGCATTAATATTAATATAATCAACAAAATAAAACAAATGAAAATAATGATACATTAAACCTCTCCAATTGGTGAGAAACCCCTTGACATTACATTCTTTTTGCTGTTTTGAAATCACTTAAAACAACTACAGTGGTACCTCTAGATACGAACGGGATCTGTTCCGGAGCCCCGTTTCCATCTAGAGGTAAACGCAACTAGCGATGGCACGTCTGAGCACGTGTGTGCCGCTTTTTGCCGCTTCTGCGCATGACATCATTTTGAGCATCTGCGCATGTGCAAGCGGCGAAACCCAGAAGTAACGCGCTCCTTTACTTCCGGGTTGCCAAGGAGAGTAACTCGAATGCACTCAACTCGAAGCGTATTTAACCCGAGGTATGGCTGTCTTTTGCATGGGTATCACTAAACACATCTGACTTCTTAATTAAGTCAAAGCTCAGAATCCACTTGTTTATGGCAGGATTAGAATATAGATTATCATACAATTCATACTGACTACCTTGAAAAACAGGGAATCCAGAAGCAGGAAGGAAACAAATAACAACATCATTTGTAGAATCCCAAGGTGTGGAATGGATTTTGTTCTGCTTCGCAACCAGAAATATTTGTGAAATTTTGTCAACATTCAAAAGTTCATTCTGGCACCAGATTAACACCAGCACCATACACTTGTACACATCTCTTTAGAAACCATCCATCAAAGTGGGACACACCTGGAGAGTCCTTAAATGATCGTGCTAAGTATCAGCCCTTTCCTTCCTGTAGTGTAACACATATTATCATTATTTCCACTGGGAACATAGGAGGAAACCTGGTCTAACTTTGTCTATTCCTATAGGTGGGTTGTTGTTTTTTAAGTTTGTTTCTGTTACCTTTCTGTGTTATATCCCATTCAAAGATATATATCTATGTTATATCTCATTCTCAGCAAAAAAAAATATGAACAAGAGAGGAGGACATAAGAAGCACCAAACAAGGGGAGCCACAATATAAAGCAGCAGTTACATTTGAACATCAGCAGACCAAGTTGTGCCGGAAAAAGAACAAGAATGCTGAAGATGCATTGAGTTCCATACAGCTGTGCAATTTTAGACTCTGGACTTAATGGTTTTATGATGTCTTCCTTTAGATAGACTTGTGAATCACTTCAGTGCTGAAGCACACAATTAACATTTTTCTTCCCTCCCCGTACCCCATTCCATGATTTACAACTGCATCCACATGCAAAAAACAAGCTAAAAGCATTTTTCCAACCCTGATTAAAAAGAAGAAGAAATACTCTGATGACAAGGGTAAAAAAAAAATGAGTTTGTTTCTGTTGCCCTGATGATAAACAGGGAATAATCACCATTTTGTTGTAGCAAATGATCATATAATAAAGAGATTTTCAACCTTTTTGAGTCCAAGCCTCCCTTAACCAACTACCGTATATTCTTTCTGAGGCTCCTTTGTGGGGCTCAGGAGCCCAGTTAGGTCCCCCTTGCCTGCAGAGCTGGCAGCCCTCAGCCCTTTTTGAACAGCTTCCCTCAGCCTCCTCTCCTCTTCCTTCTCCTTGGGAGCCCCAAAGAGCGGTGCCTCCCAGAGGCAACATTCGCCTGTGGAGCTTATGGCCAGGGCTGCTGCAATAAACAGCTGGGCAAGCCTTTGGGAGGCAGAGATGCAAGAGGGCTTCAGAGGAGGGAGGGAAGGAAAGAGGGACACCCCTGCGGCATCCCTGACCATCCTTCAGGGCACCCCTAGGGTGCCATGGCACACTGGTTGAAAACAACTGATATAATAAAATAAAATTAGCACCTGTAAACATGTACTGTACACCTCTTGTCTTCCCCCTGACTATATAACATTTTACTAAAGAAGAAGAAAAAGGGTGCTGTGATGACCCAGTGTTAGCCCTAGCAAGATTTGGCATGTCCACGCCACCCCAGGGGCTAATGCAGGGCCTGTATACCATATCCCACCATCTGCTGCTCTCTAGGTCGTCATTTTCACACACACCCCATGCTGTGGATTTCAGGCCAGGGGTTAAGCCCTAGCTGAGCCACTCCTTTAGCCAGGCTGCCTGTTGAGATTCACTGCTCTATTTGTTTCTCTTCTAGTATTTTTTTTGCCAATTGGCAACAACCTCTTTGAGAGAAACATGCTTTCTGAATCATGTACAGTGGTACCTCGGGTTAAGAACTTAATTCTTTCTGGAGGTCTGTTCTTAACCTGTAACCAGTGGCGTAGCGTGGGGGGTGCAGGGGGGGCCGGCCGCACCGGCCGCAACATCTGGGGGTTAGGGTTAGGGGGTGCAAATCCACGGGTTAGGGGGTGCAAATTACTTGCCTTGCCCCGGGTGCTGACAACCCACGCTACGCCACTGCCTGTAACTGTTCTTAACCTGAAGCACCACTTTAGCTAATGGGGCCTCCCGCTGCCGCCGCGCCATCGGAGCACGATTTCTGTTCTCATCCTGAAGCAAAGTTCTTAACCCGAGGTACTATTCCTGGGTTAGCGGAGTCTGTAACCTGAAGCATCTGTAACCTGAAGCGTCTGTAACCCGAGATGCCACTGTACCATCAATAGAAGCTGGTATCACCCTCAATCTGCATCTAGCAGCATGCAAAGATAACAAAATGAAAAAGCCCAGAAATGAACAAGCAAAAAGCATGCAAAATCTTAGCTTCTGCTCATTCTGGAGAAGCCATTCACTATGTGGATGATATATTTAAAAAGAGCAGGCGGTTATAAGCAGGGTTTTTGTTCTCAAGTAGAGTGGGTGTGCATTGGGTCAATGGGGAAAACTAGCAATAGCATAATTTTTATAATTCTTAAAATTATCTTAATTTTCTAATGGAACAATTCTATGCACTTTGACTCAGAAGTGGGTAAGCGGGTAAGCCTAAGTAGCCTATTTCAAGTCAACATGATGTTTTTAATAATTAATCTAAGGACAAAAAGTACCACTCCAGCAATTAAGAGATGACCTCCCTCCCCCTCCCTCCCCCCTCTGAATTTAGATATATTTAGAAAACATGCAAAGAAACAAAATGCATTCAAAGATGTTGATTAGAGCTGATGAGATTTACATGAGTGCTTATGGTAGCTATAGGCTATGTGATAAAAGACTGTTGCTACAATGCTAAGCACACAGTTACGGTGGTTCAAGTGCAAACATGCTAAGGAGGAGTAGCATGCATTAAATGCCATTTATACCTAAAACAGCAGCCCGGTCCCTTGAATTTACTTCCTGCTACTTCATGCCCTGGCAAAAACATCAGCTTTGAAAAATTAATTGCCATAGTTCATTTCTGACTAGAAGGAACAGTGTTTGTTCCATTAACATTCTTCAGGCTATATATGATTTTTTCAGAAGTAAAGCTTTTCATAAATGAATACCCTATAAAATATCATCGGAACAGTAAAAGACTATAGACATATCAAAGTGATTTTAGTACCAGATTATATTTTAATGATTTCCTCTTTAGTTTCCTACAGCCACCCTACAATGGGAAAGCCAAGTACAGTATAGGTATCCTTGATGTAGCTGGTGCTCTGATCTTAAATTTGTTAAGCAAACCTGCGGTGGCACAAGTCAAAATGCAGCCCTGTAGTAAAGAAGGAAGAAATGGTTGTTTCTCACATTCCAGGAAAATGGCACGGCGGAGCACACATTCCCGGTACAAGCCTTGGCTAGCGCTAAGGGCATGGAAGGAAATGAGGAGTGTTGGGGTTTGGAAAACGCTTTAAACAAGTTTTCACAATGAGGGTTTATAATACCTTTATTATCATAATTTGCTTGCTTTGCCTGAATATTCTTTCCACACATATGAGAGTAAGCTTGATCATGTTTAAACTAATAATTAGGCTTGCATGCAGTGGGGTAACCTTAGCTAACCTCTCATGAGTTCTGATTTCACAGAAACCCATGTTTGCCATGCTAAAACACACACAGAACCCTATTTGAACTTAATTTGTATGCACAAGATTGCAACCTTAGAGCGGATATTTAATTAGAAGTCAAAAGACACAAAACATAAAATAAGGGCACAAATTTATTTTGCAATGAACAGGTGTTGGCAAAACATGTAGTTAGCACGTAGCAGAAGCAATTGAAATAAATGATTATTTTATAGAAACACACTGTTCCTGCCCTTGAAGTGTGTGTGCATCTGCGTGATTGTTGCCTTGTGAAAGTATTACATACTAAGAGAAAATGGTTAATGATTCATTTTTCAAAGAATTACTCGAAATGTGAAACACTTATGCTTTATTGAATTGCATTGGCTCACTTATTCAGTTTAATATTTAGGTGACTGGAGTGCTGGTAGTCATCGTTCCCCCGCCACGTAAATATTAAATTACTATTATGTGTTAAATTTTATTGGATAGCTGCCTAAAGAATTTCTTAGTACAAAAATACCAAGAAGCAGCTATTTTATCCATATTTCTTGGTTCACTTATGAGGTTTTATGAAAATGTACATAAACTATTCAAATGTTGCCACTGATGAATTTGCCCATAAAATATTTCTGGAGCGCTATCTTTAAAATGTAGCTTAGAGAAAATTAATTTGCTGGTCTAACAAGGTTAAATTTAAAAGTAAAATATGAAACACTCTGTTAAGTATAAAAGAATTGCCTGATTAGACCTGACAACAATCTTTCTAATCAGACTTTCTGTTACTTTGCTCTTTTAATTATTATTTTAATGTGGCCATTGTTCTCATGTTATTAATTACTTTTATTAGATTTATTGCATATTATTGCTTTGTTTTAATTTTTAGTGTAAGCTTGCTTTGAATAAACATTATAGCAGAATATAAAAATCTTAAAGAAATAAAAATAAGCTACTTAGAATTTCACAAGCAGAACGTATCCCAGCATTTGGTGCTAAGTAGTATTTTTTTGTATCGGCTGATAGGAAAGATATTAAGATCAATTGACAAAAGTTAATAAATAAAATTGTATACAATATATGCCCAAATTTCAGCTATAGCAATAGACTACCAATAGAAAAACAGTAAAATATTTATTACTATAATAATCTGCCTCTAATTTTCAATGATATCATTAATTTCAAATTCGTGAAGTTAGGCAAAAATCTGTCTTGTGTGGTACTGAAGTATGAAAAAACCCTTCATTGTTTAAAAAATATTTGAACCACTACTGTCTTTTCAGCCCCAAGGAAACTATAAATTACTTATTAATAATTACTGATTTTCACTGCAATCGAAGGAGAAGGCATTCCATTCTACAGGCCAAACCAGCCAGTTAGTAAGAAATGCATCAGTGGCAATGAATGCAGCATATCAGTACTAATTTACATTAACAGTTATTGCAGAATGAAGGCACAAAAGCAAGAACAATTGTTTAATGAATTTGCAATTATCAATTACTTCTGCATGTTAGATATAAGCAGTGAATAATAAACTGTGAATGATAATGTATTTCATGAATGAAACAAATTTGTGATCCATTTTTTCACCATCATTATTCTATAGATTATTCTAGCACTAAATAGCAAAACATACAGTTACTTGTAAATGTATACATTCATAGTGGGAGTTTAAATTTATTCCTGTCTTATATCCCTGAAATATTTTGTTACTAAGCACTGCCACCAAATAATAATAATGTTAGTTATGATTTACCTGATCATCCGCCTTTGAGTCTGTCTAAAGTTCTCTCTGGGCAGTTTGTCCGCATTTCTGCTGCTGGTCATTCTACTCCTAATAATTCACTCCTGACCGCCCACCAGCAAAGTCATTCATTCCATTCTTGACCAAGAGATGTTAAAGTAAGCAATGAACTTGCGCCCATTAGCTGCTTGGAATGTGGCGGCATGGGATTAGCCTCATTAAGAGTTCTACAGACATCCACTTGCAGCTCCAAAACACGGCTTCGTTTGAACATCTAATCTGACGCCAAAAGAAAAACAAATCCCCCGAGAGCTTGGATTTAACTGGCACAAGCCCTGACAGGCTGTTGGGCTTTTGTTTTTTGCTTTTTTTCAATTATCAGAAAGAAGGTCTTGTGAAAGTGTGATAAGGTGTTCTGAGTCCTGAAAGTTCAACTCAGGAAAGCGAATCCTTCAAAAGAAACAGTGTACTAAGCTGGAAAGAACCTGAGCCCACATGATGTATATTAACTCTCCAAAGAATAAAACCCTCTGTGTTGGTTTAGCAACCGCTGGGAATTTCTATATATTGGGAGGGGGGAGAGATTCATCAACAAGTGTGTATCAAAAGTGCTGGTTGCCTTTCAGAACAATGTTTATCTTGTAATAAATGTAACATTTAAAAAAATTTAAAACTTAAATCTTTTGATGAACAGAAGCACAGAAATCGGACGTTAAAGGTTTGAATTTCATGAGGATAGATTAGGGCAGAAAGTGGGAGAGATGGACAATGAGATTATAAAAAGAACTGTTGGGAAAGATATCAGCTGCCTACACAGATATACCTTTAAAGCACATTCAAAGCACATTTCTCTTCTTCAAAGAATTCTGGGCCCTGTAGGTTTTCAAGGCACTGTAGGTTACCCCTCAGAAACTGCAGTAACTAATTAATTAATTAATTAACAACAACAACAACAACAACTCTGTTATTTGTACCTTACCCTTCTGACTGGGTTGCCCCACTCTGGACAGCTTCCGACACATATACAAACATAATAAAACATTAAACATTTAAAAAAACTTCCCTATGTCCAGAATTCTTTGAGTTCAGAATATGCTTCAAATGTGCTTTAACTGTATTGTGTGTATGCATCCTAAACGCATAACCTTTGCTGGATTCAAGCACCTAGAAGAGAGGAGGAAAACCTTCTCCAGCCTGAGGGTTGCATCCCATCATGGAGAACCTCAGGGGTTGCCCAGGACACTGGAGAGTGGAGCCCGAGGCAAGAGTGGGCAGAGCAATGGGTGTGACTCATCACTGTGCACAGTTGGCCAAATTCCAGTCACAGAAAAGACAAATGGTATCACACACACACCCTCCATCGAGGAAAGAAAGATACATCATTACCACACTCCAAGGACACATTTCATCCAGACAAAGGAACTCACAGAGGACTCAGAGCAGGACTGGGAGGTCTGGCCTGGGGAGAGGGCTGAGGACCAGACAGAGGGGCCTGGAGGGCCTCATCCAGCCCCTGCGCCTGAGATTCTATCCCAACCTAGAAAACAGGAGCATCAAGTTGTGCTGGCACTGTGATCCTAGAAAGTGGGTCTTCTTACATTAAGGCAAGGCAACAAGTATTTGCTCCCCCTCCCCTACTGCAGTTCTTCATGCCACACCCTGCACTCTTTCAGAAGGTCCCCCAAGACTCAGAAGCAACTTTTTCAGTGGGTAAGGGCTCCACAGCGGGGAGGGGGGTGAAGACTAAGCATCCTGCTCCACACAAGCCGAAGTTTTGCGCTTGCTAGCACCAAGCCCCCATTGGATACCACCCAGTGGCTTTACCATTTATAGTTGTTGCTGTTGGCATCCCTCTGGGGGTGAAGTCCAACTGCTGCATTAGCAGCCCCAGAGTGACCTCCCCAAGGCACAAGTCTGGGCAGTGTGTCTGGAGCTCCTGGGCTGCCCAGCTGACAAGATGCCTCAGCCTCACTGATGCAGCCGATTGGGTGCCTGGGGCCCCAGGGTTGGGGCGAGTTGGGGCAGGACGCTCCGCGGAGCCTCTGAGGAGTCTGCCTGCTTCCTCCCCCTCAGCCGCCCTACAGCTGAGGGGGAGGCGGTGGGCAGACCGTTTGGGGCAGCGCGGAACCTGCGGGCACCCAAACCACCTGCAGGCCCCGTGGTGAGTGCCGCCCGGCATTTTGTCACCCTCCTCAGTGGTGATACCTGGGGTGGCCCACCCACACCGCCCCCTTCCTCCCCCCTGGCACTGATGAGGTCCAAAGGAAAGCAGAGCCAGACATTTGGCACCTGCCTGGTTGCAGGAGCTGCCAGAAGGAGGCAGAGAAGGCGCCCTTCAGCCGCCTTAGGGACTACACTCCGGATTTGTGAAGGGTTTACCATTTATTAGACTGTGCCCATTATTAAGCCCCTTTTGACATTTCTTTATACTTAAGTACAAGAATAAGGAGTCTTAAAAATTCATAATAATAATAACTGAACTGAACTGAACTAAAATAAAATCTACTCCTGATCATAAGCTCAATAGTTTTTAGCAATGACTTTACATATTCATATTCAAATGTTCTAATATGCGGCTGAACATATTATATCTGGTAATCTTTTTTATTATTTTTTTAAGCTGGAAACCTTTGAAAAGACCTCTTGGGGAAAACCAAACATATATGCCAGCATTTATGTATGTGTTTAGTGGGGAAGAATCTACCAGAGGATATTGTTAAGTTAGAACAACAGTTAAGGGAGTGCCTCAGTTATGCCTATAAATTCAAACTGGTTGCAGACACTCACTGCTAAGCACCATGTGGTATTTTCAAGGAATGGGTAATGGGTGTCTTATGCTCATAGTAATCACAACATTTCTGGATGGCTGTGAGAAGAAGCCTTTCTGTTGCATGCAACCATGATTCCAAAATTGCACAAACACCTAAAGGTATTCTCTGGGTGGGTTATTATTTTTCACGCAAGGGATGTGCGGCCCCAAATTGACAGAGTATAGCTGTGTATTTTCCCAATAGGTGAAAAGCAGAGTTCAGTCAAAAATAGGAAATTGGGACAACAGCAAAGATTGAAGCCAGATTGGAGGCTTCATAAAAAAGTATTTATAGAAGTTTATGAACCAATTGTTAACATCCTTTTTCTTGTTTGAGTGCTGACTTTGAATGGATCCAATATCCTGTACCTATTTTTCTTAGAAATGTCAATCATTGCTTGGTTGGGGGCGGTAGAAAGCTAGTTTGCCTTTTGGGAGGTAGTCCTGAAAGTGGGCCTGAAAGCGACACAGAGGCTGAGCTTGCTCTCTGTAGGAATTCAGTGCTATGGATTTTTACTTAATACAGTTATATCCTGCATTTCCTCAAAGGAACTCAGTACTTGACATACATGGCTCTCCTCTTCCATAACCTGCTCTGGATGAAGGGGGCTGATTTTCTGGCTATATACTACCAGGGGGAAAACATTTTGTACATGATCAGTGAAAACATGAGATGATACAGAACTGAGATCAAGCATTGTAAACAAGTTCCAGTTCTGATTCTTGGTTCAGTTAAGCTCCCTCCTGATAACGCCTTTAAACAGCAATTACCGGTGTACATATTATTATACATTTAAATACAGATTATACACATTATATAGAGATAATACACTTTCTGAAATCTACCATATAAATGCCATTAAAAATACATGTTAAAAATTAAACTCAGCTTCAAAGATTCAAAATAAGTTAGTAAAAACTCCTAAGTTAGACTCCTAAGTAGCAACAATTGCTGTCAAAGCCAAGTCAGCTGCAGGAATTTGCTGGGAAAGTTTGCTCCTGATCAGTGATATTTAAGTGGTGATCAAGGAGATGGAGGGTCACACAGGGTGGTTCAAATCACACTTGTGCCTTACTAAGTAATTCTTGGGTGGGATATATAAGGAATTATTGCTGGAAGGGTCAGCTTTAGTAGTAAGAGCTGTGGGAAGGATAGATTTAGCTAACGGTGTCATAACCTCACTAATCTCTACAGTGCAAAGATTAACTTTATCATGAGAAGAAGAAAAAAGCAGGGTTAGTCTGTTCTGTGAATAATGACACTGTGCAGATAAAAAAAAAGCTACCAAAGCCATTTGAATAATACATGCTTTATTTGAATGGGAATAGCACTTGCAACTTGCTGTTTAGGTAAAAATTCTCAAGTCCTGGCACCTGTGGACTGTATATCAATCAAGCAATGCAGCTGCAGGGCCTCAATTTCAATAAATCTTGCTGCACTTCATCTTGCAATTTCCTGGAAAATGGTTCTACTACTTATTTTGAGCAGGAAAAAAATACCCCACTTCCAGTTTCCTGTTCAAAAATGTGTGCTTCTCTTGTAGCAGCTTCCCCTATCCTGGTGCCCTCCAGCTGTCTTGGACTACAACACCTTCAGCCTCAGCCATAACTAATGGTAGAGTATCTGCCCTGCAAGCAGAAGGTCCCAGGTTCAGTCCCTGGCCATCTCCAGGGAGGGGGGGGAGAATATTCACCCTGAAATTGTGCAAAGGCTGGTGCCAGACAATACCAAGCTAGATAGTCCAATGGCCAGACTCAGTATAAAGGGAGCTTTCTATGTTCTAACAGCTGGAAGGCACAAACTGAGGAAAGGCTCTCTCTCTAGAGTCTGTGGCTCTCCATTATTTATTTCATTACAGTTATGTCCTGTCACAGAATGCAAGGGGGAGGTCTCCCATCCAGGCACTGACCAGACCCAACCCTGCTTAGCTTCAGCCTCACAAGCTTTCAGACCATGCTGTGGGACCACAGCACCTATTTTTCTCTTTACAGAAGAGCAAACATATGGACATGCATAAGGACAAATACTTTAGATGTTATTAATAAAGCTGCTTTTATCCCTTTATTCATCTGAAAATGTGTTCCATACCCTTCTAATGAATTTGCATCAACTTACAACAATTAAAAACGATCTGGTAATAATGTACAAAAGAAAAAAAGACCCCAAAGTATGAAAATGGAAACAGGACCAGAGGATAAAATGTGATTCTGCCACATAAAAACCATCTGATCGGTAAGATAAATGGTTGCTAGAAAAAAAAGTTTTAACCAGTCATTAGAAACCCTAAGGGTAGGCATGTGGCAGGTGTGGATCCTCCAGGGCAAGGGTGTCTAAAGTACGGGCGAGGCTCTCTGTCTCGCCTGATCAGTCGTGCCTCAATCTACAGACAAGAGCCTTTCTGAGGGATCTTGGGGAGCAGACGGGATAAGCAGAGGAGGAGACAGTCCCTTAGATATCCCGGACTTGGAGGACACATGCAGAGTTTGGTCACTGTGGGTCAGGCACTGGTCAGCCCCTTCAGCAGGTGGGATCATAGAATCATAGATATTTTAAAAATGTTTTAGATTTTTCCGTTTTGCTTTAGGCTGGTTTTAATGCAAGGTTTTTTATTGTTGTAAGTCACTTTGAGTGATTTTTGTAATACTGTGGTACCTCGGGTTACATACGCCTCAGGTTACATATGCTTCAAGTTACAGACTCCGCTAACCCAGAAATAGTACCTCGGGTTAAGAACTTTGCTTCAGGATGAGAACGGAAATCGTGGTCCGGCGGTGTGGCGGCAGTGGGAGGCCCCAGTACCTAAAGTGGTGCTTCAGGTTAAGAACAGTTTCAGGTTAAGTACGGACCTCCGGAACGAATTAAGTACTTAACCCGAGGTACCACTGTAACTCAAAAAAAGTGAGCAAGAAGTCTAACAAGTACTTTTATTACCTTGGTAATAAAAACATTACTACTGCATGCTTTTTGTGAAGTCCAAAAGCTGCTGCTGGTTCAGAATGCCACCTCCCACCCGTATGGGACACTGCTGCTCAAGAATTTGAACCAGCTGCCAATCAGCTACTGGGCAAAATTTGGGATTTTACTGTTGGTGTATAAAACCCTAATAGCCTGGACCTTTTTCCTTGACAGGCTGTTTCCTTGAGCCCTTAGGTCATTGAGTGAGGCTCTCTTGTGGTAATCCACATGTCCTGCAAGTTCATTTAATGAGAACCTGAGGCAGCCACACTTCAGAATACAATCCCCCTGGAATTAGGATGGTGCCAACTACGTTACCTTGGGTTACAAACGCTTTGGGTTACAGACTCTGCAAACCTGGAAGTAGTACCTCAGCTTGCAAACTTTGCTCCAGGATGAGAATGGAAGTCATGTGGTGGCGGTGTGGCAGCAGTGGGGGGCCCCATTAGTGAAAGTGCGCCTCAGGCTAAGCACGGTTTCGCATTAAGAATGGGCCTCGGGAATAAATTAAGTTCGTAACCCGAGGTACCACTGTATTTGCTGTTTTAGGTGCTTCTCCAAAGTACTTTTTCTTTTTTCCCTTTAAATGGCCTTTTCAAGGTAACATTGTTGGATACAGTATTGTTTGTGTTGGTTTTACAGATGGAATCAATGTACAGTGGTACCTCGGGTTACAGACACTTCAGGTTACAGACACTTCAGGTTACAGACTCCGCTAACCTAGAAATAGTACCTCAGGTTAAGAACTTTGCTTCAGGATGAGAACAGAAATCGCACGGCGGCGGTGCATCAGCAGCGGGAGGCCCCATTAGCTAAAGTGGTACCTCAGGTTCTGCACAGTTTCAGGTTAAGAACGGACCTCCAGGATGAATTAAGTACTTAACCCAAGGTACAACTGTATTTTTATTGTTTTAACCTTGTAGACTTTTTCTATACAATCACAATATTTTAAAGTGGTAATAGGTTTATACATTTTTTTAAAAGGAGCACAACATCTAGCACGATGTCAAGCAAATACGAAGTCAAGCAAATATCAGTTATAATACATCATCAGTAAAAATGATTTGTTGACAGTATTCAAATGTAAACATCCCTGACATAGGAAGAGTAAAAGGAAAGGGAATAGTTCAAATTCTGTATCCCAATTAACCAGTGACTCCCGTAAGTTACATAGACATCACTTATTTTACAGAAGAATACTAATGGTTGATCCCAGCAACAAAAACAGCAGCCACTAGGCCACTGACTAGCTTTGAGAAACTCCTCCTAACAACACAGTAAAGGGGCATATAAACTACTACTCCAAGACACTACAGACCCCCTTACCATAATGGGAGCAGGACAAAAGACATGAATTAAACCATACCCAGTGGTCTAGTCTATGGTCTAAACCACCATTCAAATCCATCTCGTCCAAAAGAAGAGAACTCGCCCAAAAACTTATATATAGATGGTACCTAACACCATCGAAGCTAGCACAGATACACCCAGGAACTTTATCTAAATGCTGAAGAGGCTGCACCGCAATAGGCATGCACCTCCACCTGTGGTGGTAATGCCCCAAAGTCCAATCCTTCTGGATATCAGTGCTGCAGGAAATTTCTAAAATAGCAAAACAGGTAATAGAAACAACTCCAGAACCCACCCTATTAAATATCTTCCAAGACAACAACACACAAGTACGCTTCAAGGTATTCATGTCACTTACTCTCAGCAGCTAGAAATATCATAGCTGGACGCTGTAAAGACCTATCAGGAGTGAACACAGACCACTGGTACAAAAATGTGTGGGAAACTCAAACTAGCATGGGGACAAGCTACGGAGGATGCCTTCACCCCAGTGTGGTTCCCCTTTATTATATACGCAGTACAACAGGACAATGACCTATCCCCTCCAACGGCATACGAATCAATATGACTAACCTGACCCAACAACCTAGCCCACCTCCCTCACACAAGTAAGCCACACCGCAATCAACTAAACACAACCAACCAAGCTTGGGAAGCCCTAACCTCTTGCAATATCTATAAAAAGGAATACGGTAAATACATAAACAAAGGTGTGATGCTGACCCATGTGATGCTGACACAACCCCCCCTACGCTAAGAATAAGCAATAGAATGAAAAACACTCTCCCCCTCTTCCCCCTCTCCCCTTTTCCCCTACTGCAAGATGTCTGACAAAAATGTCTCTCATCAAACATAAATAAACTGTTAAAGAGACTATGAATTGAAAGTCGAGACAATAGATGTGATGTTCCCTGTTCGTCTGTTTGCTTTGCAACACAAAACTCCCCAATAAAAAATAATTTATACAAAACCCTAGAATATTTATGGTTGTTAAAATCTTAAGGTCAAAAAGCCCTTGTTCAAATACTTGATGACATAGATCAATTTAGAGCCAATCAGTTGCCAGTCAGCTTCAAGCCACTGTGAATGGTAACTGAGAACATTTTTCGATTGTATTTTTCTTTCTGTTGTCGACTTCAGCTCTTGGTAGCAGTGGTAGCCAACGTAGTGGCCTTGAGATGCTGCTGGATTCCAACTCCCCTCAACCACAGCCGACACGGCCAATGGTCAGGAATGATGAGATCTATACTCGGGAGAGCATCACATTGACTATCCCTGGTACACACACACACACACACACACACACACACACACACAATTGTCAACATCTTGTTTCTCTTTCCCAACATGCAAACTCTAGTATGGGTGGACAAGAGGATGAAGAGGACCCTGCTGCTGCCTTAAATAGGAGATGAAGGGCACATCAATGGTAAGAAGAGAAAAAGGAAGCAGTGCAATCCATGGCCCTGAGAGGACTTGGTCCTCTATGGTTTTTGGACATGTGGGGAAGATAATAAAGGGAAAGGTGATATCGTAGGGAATCATCATCTGGGCCTTACCCTTTGCTCTTTTCATGACGCTGGATGAAGGAATAGAGAAGTAGGGGAGTGTAAGTCCAGGGCACTGGAGTTGGGAAAAGAACGACAATTCTCATTGCCTCCACTCTCCCAGCCCATGACAGGCCTTCAGTAGTTCATAATATGCATGGCAGGGATAGCCAGGGGAGGAGCCTCCAGGGGTTGTTGGAGCCCAACTCCTCTCCTCCCTGATCACTGGTCAAGCTGGCTGGGGATTATGGGAGCTGCAGGCCGACATCTCAAATGCACCATGTTGGTGACTTCGGATGTATAGATTGCTATTTTCCTAAAGAGACCCCAGCCAATGTACAGTGCTTAGAAAAGGATAAAGTTAAAAAAATAGTATCTGCAGACCACAATAAACTAAGCTAATCTTTCAGCTTCATCTGCAACATAGCAGCAACACAAACACACCACAGAACAATAATTCATTCTGCAGAAAAACAAACTGTACATGTATTACAGTGGTGCCCCGCAAGACGAACGCCTTGCAAGACGGAAAACCCGCTAGACGAAAGGGTTTTCCGTTTTGGAGGCACTTCACAAAACGAATTTCCCTATGGGCTTGCTTCGCAAGACGAAAATGTCTTGCGAGTTCCTTCAGGGCTTTTTCCCTCCCCCCCCCTTTTCCTAAGCCGCTAAGCCGCTTATCAGCTGATCTGCTAAGCTGATAGGCTGCTAAAAGCCGCTAAGCTGCTAATAGCGCTAATCCGCTAAGGTGTCAATGGGCTTGCTTCGCAAGACGAAAAAACCGCTATACGAAGAGCCTCACGGAACGGATTAATTTCGTCTTGCGAAATTAAAGGTAAAGGGGCCCCTGACCATTCTGGGGTTGTGGTGCTCATCTCGCTTTATCGGCCGAGGGAGCCAGCGTACAGCTTCTGGGTCATGTGGCCAGCATGACTGAGCCATTTCTGGCAAACCAGAGCAGCGCACCAGAGCAAACGCCGTTTACCTTCCCGCCGGAGCAGTACCTATTTATCTACTTGCACTTTGACGTGCTTTTAAACTGCTAGGTATGCAGGAACAGGGACCGAGCAACGGGATTTGAACTGCCAACCTTCTGATCGGCAAGCCCTAGGCTCTGTGGTTTAACCTACAGCGCCACCCACATCCCTTATAACAATAGGAAGAAGCAAAAATAAGTCTGTAAAAGTAGAATTACCTGATTCCCTTTTTGATTATTTTAGATGTCATGCATGATAACCTTGTAATTGTTCCTTTCAATTATTATTTTTAATGAATAAAATAAATCTGAAATATATAGCTGTCTAGCTGGGAGTCAAAATGTTAGGATCTTGGTCTAGCTATAGTAGCATATTGCTGCAATCCACCCGCGTCTCTTAGTGGTGTGAAATTCCAGGGTTCAGTTTACTTGGAATGAGGGACAGCGGAGAATGTGGTATCTTATTATGTATAAGATTTATTTACACATATATACAACCTGAGCCTGTGATGGAGGGATTCACAGCATCAACGCCACAGTAAGTTATTGCTTCTCCCATAGCCACAGGCTTGGATCCCAGCAGAAATCAGGCATGACCCTGCTTTGCAGCCACCTAGCCTGCTTCTCACTTCTAGCTTACACACCTCAACTCTGGTTTTGGTCCTTCAAATTGACAGTCCTCTGGCACAGAGCCACTTTCTTTGTTACCTTAGAGGCTTAGCCACCCATATTTAGGCAGCCAGTGCTAAATCATTGTTGAATACAGGAATTAGAAAGGACTCAGGCATGCAGCCTACCCCCAAACCCCCTCACAATACTATAAACAAGGTGTTAATGCACAGCTAGTAGCATTTAAATGTCAACAGGGATGCAAATTCTAATGCACCTTGCAGGTGTATTCAGTTCAAAGCAACACAGCACAGACAGAATGCATCCTCATTCAAATGCACAGCTGATTTATGGTCCTGACCAGAGCATAATATTTTGCTAAAATCTGTTTATGCCTCAGCTGAAACAGAGTATGGATGTTGACTCCTCAGAGTTGACATCTTCAGAACAAAGACTGCCAGAGCCTATTGATCCTTTGACCAACCAGATGCAGACTTTCCAGATCAAGATGGCTTTGACATTTAACATGGCTATGCAGTTGCAATCTATAACAGTACAGGTATGTTTCTGCCTGGTCATCATAACTTCTCCTGGAGATGTGAAACTGCCAGCAATGGAATAATGTCCAGTAGATAAAGGGAGCATTCCTTGCATTCCTCTTATTACTTTCATGCAACAAGTACTAAAGCTGCATAACTAACTAAGCTTTCCCCCATATCATTCATGTACTTTCTGTTCTTTCTGCATTATTTGATACTAAGAAAAAGTTACCATTTGAGTCGTTCCAAGAACAATCTTTGATTGTCCTTTCAGTTCAAGTGCACAACAGGAAGAAATAAAATCCAATATCCACCTTCTTATCACTGCACGGAATGAGGAACCCGGTTTATTGGATACATCTTGTTTTAAATTGTATTGAAAATAAGGAGTAATTTAAGGCAATCTATATCAAAGTTCACATGAGTCTGAATTTTAAATAAGCCTTTATCCCCAGTTAAAACAGCTGGGAAACCTTCACAATAATAAAGCCACACTGAAGCCACGTTGAAGCAGGCAAACTCATGCTGCTCTGGAGCGCTTGTTCACTCAAGGGAGCCGTTCATTTTCATGAATGCTGGAGATCTCAAAGGCTGCTGCAGCTGAGATCCAGGGGCTTCCAGCTCGCCTACTCTATTGCTTCTGTAAATGGACAAGTCCCATGAACTGCCACATTCCTCTCTGTAATCATGTCAATGGAGTCACAGGAATGCAGAGAAAGGACCCATTCTATAGACATGGCGTAAGAGCTGCATATGAGCATGGGAAATACTTGCCATCTAGCAGTCTAGATCACAGAGATGGCTGCTGTGTCCTCGGATGTAGAACTTAGTTTCCTCTAGATTTTATACAACCTCAGTCATATTTCTCCACACAGTAATCCTGCGAAGGAACTCCACAACATGAACCTGAGTGATCCAGTCAAAGCACAGTGAAATCATTGTGCAATCCCTGGATATTCATCCTCATCACTCAATAGCATTACAGAAGGAAAATTTTGAGCATGCCCCTAAAATCTTGTTAAAAAATACTACACTGTGTTATGCAGTGCTTTTTTTCCTGGGGCAACACAGTGGTACGCATACCCCCTAAACATTTTGTGAATCTAAGTTTGGCCTCATTGAGGGGCAGTATTTCAATATGTGTAGGAAAATGAGAGTACCCCTAAATTTTTTTTTAGAAAAAAGCACTGGTGTTATGTATACTGGTGTTGCATATTTCATGCCTAAACCAGGCTACCAGTATTTCTCAGACTGTCTTATCTATCCCCTCAAAAGCAGAAAACTTATAGAATAAACTAAGCTCTTATCTTAATGAAACGAAGATACAATGAAGTATTTTTAGAGCTTCTTTCTGGCACTGATACTCCAAAGTCCGAAGTGGTGTGGGGCTGTCTTGCGAGAGGCACAACGGAAAGGACAAGTAGGCATGCTTTCAAAACAGCATAAGAGACTCCTGGGAGCCTCAAGGGACATTGCCCGGCTGTGAGTTCTGAAGAGCCCAGACTCACAGAAACAAACTGGGGCAAATGTCGAAAATGCTTTAAAATAGTTTTTAAATCTGTGGTGTTTTGATTTTTGTTTTGTTTTTGCTGTTTGTTGAGGGTGGGGAAAACATTTTGTTGGGGCTGCAGGTTAGTTTAATTATAGTATACTTGTAAATTGTTTTTTATTTTTGTTTTTTTTAAATTACAGTAGTTTCTATTGTTTTATTATATAGTTTGTATTCTGTTTGAAGGGGAGAGGGTCAGGGCTGCCGGGGAGTGGGTCCCAGCCAACAGAATGGCTGCGGCAGGTTCCACAGCAGGGGGATGCTCTGGGACACTGGATCTCGGTGTTTACGCATAGGAGGAGGAGTTACGCTAAGACCAGACCATGTCAATACCGAGGAGGAAGGTTTAGTTATTATTTGAGGACTACCCCTGCCCTGCCTCCGGGTCTGGTCTTGACTGGAAGGATGCTGGAATCAACAAGGGAGACCCACATGACCTTAAGGTGCTGCTGTGCAATGCCAGGTCAATGATTCGCAAGACCACTGCCATCCACGACTTGATCATGGATGGAGGACTTGACCTGGCATGTGTGACAGAGACTTGGTTGGATGAAGCAGATTCTTGATGCTGCTTGTCCACCAGGTTTCTCTTATGAACAGCACCCCAGGTAATTTGGGTGGGTTGCTGTGATTTTTAGGAAGTCATCAGCTTACACCGGGAGCCCTATTGGGAACACCTAGTTTTCTGAGTGCATGTTCTGGAAGTTGGGCAATAAGGGCAGTACACGATTCCTTTTGGTGTACTGACCTCCCCGGTGCACCAAGGATTCCCTGCCCAGGATTCCCTGGAACCTGGAAACACCTAGTTTGGTTGTCCTAGGGGATTTTGACATCCATGCCAACATGACCTTACAAGGGGCCACTCAGGTCTTCGTGGAAAGCATGGCCTCCATAGGGCTGTCCCTGAATAAGCTGGCACAACTCATAGTCATGGACATGACTTAGACCTGGTGTTCACCTTTACAGATGTGGATGATCTGACACTAAGTAAAAATGAAAAAAAAAAGTGCCGTGGTACAACTAGACTTCTCTGCGACCTTCCCCTCTGCAGAGAGGTGGGACCGATTCAGGTGGTCTGCCCCATCACTTAATGGATCCAAATGGTTTCCAAAGCGTGGTTGGGGATGCTTTATCCCATGTTGATGGCCTTTCAGGGGAATCCCTGGTGGCCCGCTGGTATGTGGAGTTAACCAGGGCTATTGGCCTTTTGTTTCCTTTGTGAATGATGCCATGGCCTTTGGCTAGTGCAATAAAGTTTATGATGATGATCCGGTTTGCAGGCTGAGACCCTACCTACTCACAGACTGTCTCACCAGAGTGGTGCATGCTCTAATTATCTGCCACTTAGACTACTGCAATGTGCTATATGTGGGACTACTTTTGAAGGTGGCCTGGAAACTACAACTAATCCAGAATGTGGCAGCTAGACTGGTGACTGGGAGTGGCCGCTGAGACCATATAACACCGGTCCTGAAAGACCTACATTGGCTCCCAGTACGTTTCTGGGAACAATTCAAAGTGTTGGTTGTTAAATAGTGGGTAGACATGGCAGACGACACAGCGATTTCTCCAAAGCAGCTCTTTATTTTGTAAGCTGCTACAGAAACTGAACAGCAAACAGCTCAGCCGGCCTGCTTTTATAGGCAGCCAGCTGTCAACATTGTAGCAACAACAACCCAGGGTTTCCCGCCTAAAATAACTGATGTGGTCCTGAGTGAAAACTACCTACAGTATCCCCCTGCTGGCCCAGGGTGAGAACTTCAGTACATAACATTGGTGTTGACCTTTAAAGCCTTAAATGGCCTCGGCCCGGTATACAGGAAGGAACATCCAGCTCTGAGGGCCTTCTGGTGGTTTCCTCACTGCAAGAAGTGAGATTACAGGGAACCAGGCAGAGGGCCTTCTGAGTGGTGGTGCCCACCCTGTGGAACGCCCTCCCATCAGATGTCAAGGAAATAAACAACTACGGTGGAACCTTGGTTTTCGAACGTAATCCCTTCCGGAAGTCCGTTTGACTTCTGAAACGTTCAAAAACTGAGGATCAAAGGGCTGTCAACAAGTTCAATGGGGGAAATTGAGAAACGCGCCTTGGAAGCTGTTCTACTTCTGAGGAGCATTCAAAAACAGAAACATTCACTTTCGGGTTTTCGCCGTTTGGCTCCCAAAACATTTGGCAACTGAAATGTTCGAAAACTGAGGTTTGACTGTACTGTATCTGACTTTTAGATGACATCTGAAGGCAGTCCTGTTTAGGGAAGTTTTTAATGTTTAATGTTTTATTGTGCTTTAATACTCTGTTGGGAGCCGCCTAGAGTGGCTGGGGAAACCCAGCTAGATGGGGTATGTATAAATTAATTAATAAAGGCTCACAGGTAGGTCTATGACTCAGCGAGACATATGGGTATAACACTGGGCAGCAGACAAAGTAAAAGTTTGGGGCCAAGAGATCCCAGAAAAAAGATGAAGGGGAGAAACTTGAAAGCAACAAAATGTTGTGCTCCAGATGGAAAATGGATAGGCAGCAGTCTTGCTTTCAGGATAAGGTAAAGGTAAAGGTACCCCTGCCCGTACGGGCCAGTCTTGCCAGACTCTAGGGTTGTGCGCTCATCTCACTCTATAGGCCGGGAGCCAGCGCTGTCCACAGACACTTCCGGGTCACGTGGCCAGCGTGACAAGCTGCATCTGGTGAGCCAGCGCAGCACACGGAACGCCGTTTACCTTCCCGCTGGTAAGCGGTCCCTATTTATCTACTTGCACGCGGAGGTGCTTTCGAACTGCTAGGTTGGCAGGCGCTGGGACCGAACGATGGGAGCACACCCCGCCGCGGGGATTCGAACCGCCGACCTTTCGATCGGGAAGTCGTAGGCGCTGAGGCTTTTACCCACAGCGCCACCCTTGCTTTCAGGATACCTTTTCTATATTACACGAATGGCCACTTACCTGCTTTCCCAGGTGGGTAGCTGCTGTGGCCTCTCACGGAATCAGCAGGCTTGGCTGGCTGCTGAGTATCTCTCTAGCCAGCCATGACACATAAAAGCTGACAAGGGCTATGTGCACCCATAAGTCCCCTCACTCATTTCATCTTCGTAATTATCTCTTTCAGGAATCCCTTGCAAGAACATATAGATTGTGGGCCACAGTGTTGCGCACTGGGCATGGCAGCACACGCAAGCAGCATCTTGGGGTGCGCTCCTCAGTCTCCAGCCCAGAGCGACCGTTCACAAATCATGATGCTGAAGACCTGTTAGTCTTCCAGCTGGGTGAAAATGATCGGGTTCCCATGAAGGGAATCAAGCTAATCATGGCAGCAGTTGCTGACACTGAAAGTATGTGCACACAGTATCCAGGCCTCACAATCTTCTGGTCTGAGCTCCTCCCGTGGCATCAGTGGCAGGGAACAAATGAGCTTTGCACTGTGAAAGATCAACAAGGTGCTGCGGCAAGTGACGGAGCAACTTGGAGGGCATGCCATCCCCCAGCCTGACATCAAATTTGATAAACGGGACCTTTTCAGACCTGATGGCGTTCACTTATCCACCTCGGGGAATGAGTGCTGGTTGGCAGACGTGTCTAAGGGCAGCTCTGGTTGGTTGCAGCTGTAGGTAGTTTGGCAGTGAGGTGTCTCAAGACCCACACTGAGTGGCGGTTAAGGCATTGGTAGAATCTTGGTCATCAAGCTTTTGGGTGAAGTGGTGCATCACCTGGACGGGACCTGGACCAGCGGTGCATTCATTAGAGGAGTCTTGGTGGAAATCTCTGTCCAGAATCCAAATGTGGGGCAGATGGGCCATAGAGCTTCCAGCAGCAGCCTGGGGATGGCCACCTCAGGAGACTGGCATCTTGGAGAGGTCATAATCCTTGGATGACCCTGTCAAAAGTTTCAGCCCTCCACCAGGAGGCTAAAACAGATACACACACAATGCCTGAGCCAAAATCCACATACATCGGGAATCAATCAAGTTGTGGTCATTTCTAATTCAGATAATTGTCCCTCTGAGTTTGTTCATTACACCTTAGCCATAGGCCAGGCACGTCCAAATTCGAGTAGGGTGTGATCTACAATCCAATATCAAAAACTGGCAGTGATCTACCACCCTCCGAAGTCATTTTAGATAGATAGATGATAGATAGATGATAGATAGATGATAGATAGATAGATGATAGATGATAGATAGATAGATAGATAGATAGATAGACAGATAGATAGATAGATGATAGATAGATAGATGATAGATAGATAGATAGATAGATAGATGATAGATAGATAGATAGATGATAGATAGATGATAGATAGATAGATAGATAGATAGATGATAGATAGATAGATAGATGATAGATAGATAGATAGATAGATGATAGATGATAGATAGATGATAGATAGATAGATAGATAGATAGATAGATAGATAGATAGATAGATGATAGATAGATAGATAGATAGATAGATAGATAGATAGACAGATAGATAGATAGATGATAGATAGATAGATGATAGATAGATAGATAGGTGATAGATAGATTGATGATAGATGATAGATAGATGATAGATAGATAGATAGATAGATAGATAGATGATAGATGATAGATAGATATAGATGATAGATGATAGATAGATAGATAGATGATAGATAGATAGATAGATAGATAGATAGATATAGATAGATAGATGATAGATAGAGATAGATGATAGATAGATAGATAGATAGATAGATAGACAGATAGATAGATAGATGATAGATAGATAGATGATAGATAGATAGATAGATAGGTGATAGATAGATTGATGATAGATGATAGATAGATGATAGATAGATAGATAGATAGATAGATGATAGATGATAGATAGATATAGATGATAGATGATAGATAGATAGATGATAGATAGATAGATAGATAGATAGATAGATATAGATAGATAGATGATAGATAGAGATAGATGATAGATAGATAGATAGATAGATAGATAGATGATAGATAGATGATAGATAGATAGATAGATAGATAGATAGATAGATAGATAGATATAGATAGATAAATGGATCTTTATTTCACAGATTGTAGTTGTGTTTGGAAATCATGACAGATCCAAATAGTTGTTAGATGGACATGTAACTAAACAAGTGAGAAAAGTCAACCTATATTTTTATATTAATTTACACAGATCTGAGGAGCCAGTCAAAGTGCACCGGGCATTCTTGTTTTTTTCCTTACTGTTGCTTTAAATCACAGGTGACTTGGTGTCAGCATCCCCACGCCCTTCCTCCACCTCTCTCTCCCCATCTGTTGCGTGAAAGCCTTTGCCTGGCTCAAACTCATGGAGTGCAAAGGGGGCTTTCCCCCATGTGTTTTGTTCTTGGCCTTCCTTGCTGTTTGGGGAGGGGGCTCCTTATTCCTTTAGTTGCATTTGAACCAGCAGGTGAGCAGGCGTGGAGCTTTCCGTTTCCTGCCTCCACCACGTCAACCCCACTACCCGAGCTCTAACCCCCGAGAGCGCAGCGCAGAGCAGGCGGCAGGGAAGGAAGGCAAGCTGGCTTCAGGAGGGAGGAGGAGAAAGAGGAGGACCTCAGGCCTGCATGAGACTGGTGGCAGCAGTGACTTCTGTTGTGTGCAAGGCTGCTGCACAAAACAGGAAAGTGTTGCCCCCCGGAAGCCTCACTTACTGGCATTGTGGTGGCAGGAAGGGCAGGTGGGGCAGCCATGGAAGCCCTGTCTTGTGGGATGACACTGCCCAAGGTTGCTGCTCCAGTCTGGCTCATGGGGAGGGGGACTGGCCCTGGAACTGGGTCTCTGATACTCCCTGCCTTAGCATATTTCCCCTTAGACATTGCCAGCATCTTGTCCATCCTTGCATTGCAGTTCTTGCGCCCTGAGCAAAAAGTAACTAAATAGGCTCATACAAAGCTGTTGTTTTTAAGAACGTAGAAAGATTATGGAAACATACTTCTGGTGACATAAAACAAGCATGTTGTCACCTACACTCACTCTCTGTCATATTTCAGAGCAGTGCTTATTATTAAAATAAAGAAAACGTCCACAAAAATAAGACAGGAAAGCTGTAAAATTACAGTGATAAAAACTCTGCAGAATCTGAAATAATCACTCACCATGGCAATTGTCAACACTTCAAACTGAAGTCCTGAAGTACAACTTATTTAATTACTGAAAATAATAAACAAGAGAGGGAAAAGAACTACTGAAATGAAACCTTTCATAATAAATTAGATAGTCATCTACAGTAATGAAAGGATAAAGTGAAGAGTAATCATTATGAAAATGCTTTCGTTTCATATTGGTCAGGTTTCATGGTTTGAGCCAATGGCCATAGCATGGTCTGATACTCATTTTCCTTGTCATGTGGTTTGACTGTTAAGTAGAATGCAAAGCCATAGCCTATATGATTGCCTGTGTGATATGCAAGCCAAGTTTGACATTATAGAAGCTTTTCAAGGCTGTTAAGACACAGATTGGGTTTGCCTGCCAAAAATGCACATTTTCTGCTCAAATGTGCAACTGTGCATATTAATAGATCTTTCACGGAAGAAATAACCATAGAGAGATTTCTATAAAAGACCTATGCCACAGAAATATGTTTCAGAAAATGAATTTTTAGATCAAAAGCCCCAATATTCTACATACTGGGATCTAAGAACCTGAGAAGCGAGCAAATTAAATTTTAAACAAAAGAGCTTAGGAGAGGAGAGGATGAAATAATATCATGTAGCACTGTCTTCAGCATCTGTACAGAGTAAGGTAAAGGTAAAGGGACCCCTGACCATTAGGTCCAGTCATGACCGACTCTGGGGTTGCGACGCTCATCTCGCTTTATTGGCTGAGGGAGCCAGCATTTGTCCGCAGACAGCTTCTGGGTCATGTGGCCAGCATGACTAAGCCGCTTCTGGCAAACCAGAGCAGCACACGGAAATGCCGTTTACCTTCCCGCCGGAGTGGTACCTATTTATCTACTTTCACTTTGACGTGCTTTCAAACTGCTAGGTTGGCAGGAGCAGGGACCGAGCAACGGGAGCTCACCCCGTTGCGGGGATTTGAACCGCCGACCTTCTGATAGGCAAGTCCTAGGCTCTGTGGTTTAACTCACAGTGCCACCCACATCCCATGTACAGAGTAGCATCCTACAAAAGCAGACACCCACCATGGAAAGCATTCACTCCAAGGCATTGATGGTACATCTTTTGTCCCAGACTCATCTGAAAAAGTAGGTGGGATGATCCATGTGATCATATCTGTGTACAGTGGTACCTCGGGTTAAGAACTTAATTCGTTCTGGAGGTCCATTCTTAACCTGACACTGTTCTTAACCTGAGGTGCCACTTTAGCTAATGGGGCCTTCCGCTGCCGCCACGCCACTGCTGTGCAATTTCTGTTCTCATCCTGAAGCAAAATTCTTAACCCGAGGTACTATTTCTGGGTTAGCGGAGTCTGTAACCTGAAGCGTCTGTAAACTGAAGCAGCTGTAACCCAAGGTACAACTGTATAACGCTACAAACAGTGGGTTGTATCTAGCTAAGTTGCCATTTATCCAAGGACTTCTGTTTGCACAAGAGAACTTCACCCACCTCTCCTCTCCCTACATGCCGCCCCCAAATGTGCTCCAAAGGGTTGAGGAAAACCTCAGAACAGATTTTGGAGGACAGATGATGAACAGAAGATTGTCTTGAACAGCTGTTTCAGGGTGATAATGTACAACTAACTGCACATATCCCCCCTAAAAAAACTGAACTCATTTAAATCACCTTAGCATTTTTAAAGCTGGCACAAATGCAACCCCAGTGCGATTCTGTATGGTATCTCTGCCTAAAGGTAATGGAATCTATAGGAATGATGAGTCAGATATTAGTAGTGGTGTCTAGCTGTAGCCACTCAGTCTTTCTGTGTACCCCTGCTCTGATCACAATTTCAAGAAACAAAAAGCCAGGACCTGGTGGTCCTCTGCTGTAGGCTCTTGTTGCTACGTATTGCGAAGCAGAATTCATTGTTTTGGCCACTATTCAAACTAGTTTTATGGATCCATCTTAATTTCTCACGCATTATGTTATTGTGTCTATACTGTATAAACTCTTTGTAAGTGAAGAGGACCATTTGATTAGTTTTTCACATTAGGAAGGCTACACATGCTAATGTGATATGCTAATACACGTGTGGTACAATGAATAATCCGTAAGCATGAAAGGAACAAAACTTATGCTTTATGTTACAAGGGACTGTGTCTGAGTAAGACATATTTTATTGCTTGTTCTGCTGTTTGAGAGGTGGATTAGACTGAATGAAGTGAAACTGAATTGTCTTTTTAGGGAACAAAGACTTTCACTGCATCATGGATCTCAACAATTACAAGTGGGGATGAAGAGACAATCTTTGCTTCAAAAGAAGTTAAAAGACTTATTTCAATTGAAACAGTGAAATTTTGTTTTAAAGGGCCAGGAATTCTTTTGTGTGCTATCCTATTATTATTCTTATTAAAATTTCTATACTGCCGTTCATCTGAGATCACAGGGCAGTTAAAAATAGCAATAGCAATAACACAAAACACATACATAACATGTCACAAACAAAACCAATATGCCCCAGTTTAAAAGGGCATAGATTGTGACATCCTATGACATGTAGCAGCAAAATGTTAAGAAAGCAGTCTTGTCATGCCAATATACAAAGCTGCATGGTTTGTTGAGGATTTAAAAGTATGTTTCATTAGGAATATAAAATGCCGGTACCTTCTCCCATTCAAAGCAAACTAATAGCTATCACCACATGTCGTATCAGAGAACTCTTATCGATTGGTGACGCCAACAGGGTGCTGTGGGTGCCCATATGCCCACAGGGACTTTCTCTGATGCCCACAGGCTCCATTCCCTCCACTAAAGTTAGGATTGAAAGAAGCATTCAGTGGCAGCCACCCAAATAGACTGTGGTGTGTGCTTGGTCATAGGCTGGTGTGCATGACAGTTTCTCCAGGGTCTGGGTCCAAAAAGCTTGGCAACCCCTTAGCAGGATGTGCAAGTTTTTCCATAGCATGTCACATTCATCAAAATGCCAGTGAGAACTTTTTCTTTGTTTAATCTGGATTTGTACAGGAAATCAGATAAGTAAAAATGACCTATGATATGCCCCTGGTGACAGCTGGTGTAAAAGCTTGTTACCATCTTAATAGTATTATTTTTTGGTGAACATCCTGCCAATGTGTGCCACATTTTTGTTTGCCAGGCCATTTTCTTTATGGTAGTTCACACAAGGCAAGCCTGACTCTTTCTGTCAACTGCCGGATGCTGAAGGCACATCCAAAGTCCAATAGCTCAGTTTAGAGGAACTTTTCTCTCAAGATCTTTCCACAGTATATATAGGGGATTACCTTTGAGGCTGTAATTGCAATAGATACTTTTAAACATTTGTTTAAAAAATGACACAGAGTTCTTGCACAAGACCTCTTTAAAGAATTCCAGTATTTTATTGCAGCTGTAGTTTGGCTACGACAAGGAGATGTGAGGTTGTGCTGTTAACAGTTACTGAGGCCTACAGGGTATTCTTAATATTTGTTGATATTGCTACCTACTTCACCCCTACAGTGGTTGGTATAGCTGTTTATTACTCCTGCTCAGTTCCTCAGTTAAAAAGAAAAAGAAAAATAGAAGTTGACCTCTATCCTTCCTTGGCCCCCCACAAGCCCCCATGTTGCCTCCTGTGAACCACGATTAACTAAGGACTGGTAACATTTGCTCTTGCACTCTTGCACACGTTCTGCAAATTTTCTTTTTGAAATGGTGCACTAGCACAGGTACTGAAATATCTGCAAAGATGCCCAGAATAGAAAAAGGCAGCAAAGGGCAAGGACTGAAGGAAGGGACAAAACAACAAAACATGGAGACATTTCATCAAATTCCACCTACTGATGTGGACGGCAAATGGTTGAACATAAAAAGATTCTCAAACACCTAAAAACCAGATCTGAATGAACTGCTGGTAATATAAAGTCCCTGTCTGGAAGCATTCTTGCTGTTATGTAGTGTAGTTTCACCCTGGGCCAACAGGGGGATACTGTATATAGTTTTCACTCAGGTCTGTAGATAGTTTTCACTCAGGTCCGCAGCAGTTATTTTAGGCAGGAACTCTGGGCTGTGGTTGTTACAATGTTGACAGCCGGCTGCCTATAAAAGCAGGCCGGCTGAGCTGTTTGCAGTCAGTTCTATTCCAGCTACAAAATAAAGAGCTACTTGAAGAAATCGCTGTGCCTGCTGCTATGTCAACCCACAACTTAACACTGGCGACGAGGATGGGATGGATGGACATCAGAGCACAGCCAGATGCGGCCAGCCTCTGAACTGAGCTGAATCACAGAGCGAAATCACTGAGCGAAATCACTGGGCAGAACCAATTCAGAGCTGACTGTTCTGGCTAGAGCACTGTCTTCCATCCATCGCCCTTCACGCCGGCATCGGAATCATGGCTTCACTTGTGCCTCTACTGCCGTTTGCGCCAGCCTCTGAATCATGGGACTCCTACCTCGCTCGGTTCGACTGCTACCTCCAAGCCAACGAGCTGACAGCAGTATCAAAGGATCGGAAGCGGGGCCTATTCCTCAGCCTCTGTGGGCCTGAGGTGTTTGAGACGGCCCGAGCATTGGTTGCGCCTGAAGCAGTCCAGGCAACACCATGGGACACGATCCAAGAGAAGCTCCGCAACCACTATGCACCAAAGCCGTCCAAGATTGCTGCCCGCCATGCGTTCTACCACCGGAACCAGGCAGAGGGGGAGTCAATCAACAACTACACCACCGCCCTGCGACAGGCTGCAATGCACTGTGAGTTCCGAGACTTAGACGATGCCCTGATGGATCGAATCGTCTGCGGGGTCCGGGACATCCATCTGCAACGGCGTCTCCTAGCCAAGCCAGACCTCACGCTACAGAAAGCCATTGAGGAGGCTGTGGCCTCAGAAGCTGCTGAACGCTCCGCCCAGGAGATCCGCAAGTCCAGCAGCCCGCGTCTTGCTAGGGAGCCAGTTCCGGTGCATCATGAAGAGGCCAGCAGTGATGAGGCATCCTCCAGTGAAGACGATGACGTGCACCAGACAAAGCGGGAGCGCAGGAAGTTCCAACAGAAGTCCAAGGGCCAACTGGAATGTGCCGGCTGCGGAGGCAACCATTCCCGTGCCAAGTGTCGATTCAGAGACGCCATCTGTAGGAAGTGTTCCAGAAGGGGCCACATCGCTAAGGTCTGCCGATCGGCTCCGTCTGACACCCCCCCTTCATCGACTCGCAAGTCCAAGTCTTCACTCCAGTCTGCCAAGGAAAGTTGTTTCGCTCTCACCAACTGCCACTGCCCGTCTGGAACCACGATTGGCCAAACCGACTCGCCTACGCGACGCAAGCTGAACGTCACGGTGCTCATTGAAGGAGCTCCATGTGACATGGAGATCGACACCGGGTCTGCCCTGTCCATCGTGTCATGGAGCACCATCAAAAGACTGGTACCCAGAGTGTCCAAGAGGCAACTCAACTCCCACCGCGTACACCTGAGAGACTACCAGGGAAACGACATTCCCGTGGTAGGCGTTGGCCGGTTCCGGATCGCCTTCAAGGATTTTTCGGGCCTGCTCCGGTTGGTGGTGGTCGAAGGTCAGCGGCCAAGCCTCCTAGGGCTAGACTGGTTTGATGCCCTCGGCCTGGAAGTCACCGGCATCAACTGCATCTCTAACGCAGAGACTGAGGGTCTGGTCAAAGACTTTGCCGAGGTTTTTGACGGCACCTTGGGGCAATATACAGGTACGCCCATCTCCTTTAGCCTTGATCCACAAGTCGCCCCCATCAAGCTAAAGCCACGCCGGGTTCCCTTTGCTCTCAAGGCTAAGGTGGACGAACAACTGGACAAACTGATTGCCCAAGGAGTTTTGGAGCCGGTTGACCACGCCAAGTGGGAAACCCCCATCGTCACGCCTGTCAAGCCAGATGGGTCGGTGAGAATCTGCGCTGACTACAAGTGCACGATCAACAAGGCACTTCAGCAGCACGCTTATCCGGTTCCTGTTGTCCAACACCTGCTGCATTCCCTGGGTGAGGGTAAGGTCTTCGCTAAGCTGGACCTTGCCCAAGCATATCAACAACTGCCAGTTGATGATGCCACTGCTGAAGCCCAGACGATCGTCACCCACCGGGGGGCATTCCGTTGCCGCCGGTTGCAGTTCGGGGTGAGTGTGGCTCCTGGAATCTTCCAAAGCCTTATGGAGCGTCTCCTGCAAGGGCTTCCGGGCGTGGTACCATATTTTGATGACGTCTTGGTGTCTGCAGACTCACACCAGCAGCTGTTCGAGCGCCTCCGTGCCGTGCTGACCAGGTTCCAAGAGGCCGGGCTCAAGGTAAAGAGGGAGAAGTGCCAGATCGCCGTTCCACAGGTAGAGTTCCTGGGCTATCTTATCGATGCCTCCGGCCTTCACCCAACCACATCCAAGATCCGCGCTATCCAGCAGGCCCCCACCCCAAAGAACAAAACGGAGTTGCAGGCATTCCTGGGGCTGCTGAACTTTTATAACATGTTCCTGCCCCACAAAGCCACAGTGGCTGAGCCTCTTCACCGACTCCTTAGCACTAAGTCACCTTGGGCCTGGGGTCATCGGGAGACAGCGGCCTTCAACGCGGTCAAGGCTCTCCTTTCTTCAGACAGTGTGCTGGTACAGTACAGTGAATCCAGGCCGCTGGTCCTTGCCTGCGACGCCTCACCTTTTGGCATCGGTGCTGTCCTTAGTCACCGTTTTCCAGATGGAAGAGAAGCACCGCTCGCCTACTTTTCCAGGACACTATCTCCGACGGAACGGAATTACAGCCAGCTCGACAAGGAGGCATTGGCACTTGTGGCTGGAGTGAAGAGGTTCCATGAATACCTCTATGGCAGGACTTTTGACCTCATCACTGACCACAAGCCACTCCTGGGCCTCCTCGCCGGTGATCGTCCAACTCCACCGGTCCTCTCGCCACGCATGCTGCGATGGACTGTTTTCCTGGCTGCCTACCACTACCGGCTCATCCATCGCCCGGGGAAATCGATGGGCCATGCCGACGCCCTCAGCCGTTGCCCTCTTCCAGCATTTGTGGAAGACCCGGCTCCAGCTTCATCGCTCCTTCTGATTGAGGATCTTCCGGCAGCGCCTGTATCAGCTACCACTGTGGCCTCCGCGTCTGCCCAGGATCGCACCATCAGCCGGGTGCTCAACTGGGTGTGGAGGGGGTGGCCACAAGGGCCTTTTGCATCGGAGTTCCAGCCCTTCGCAACCAGACAACATGAACTCTCAGCTCATCGCGGCTGTCTGCTGTGGGGAGACCGCGTCGTGATTCCCCAGGGACTCCGTCAGCGCGTCCTGGAGGCTCTGCACGTTGGCCACCCGGGAATTGTCAAAATGAAGGCATTGGCTCGGTGTTACGTCTGGTGGCCTAATATGGACGATGCCATCACTGCCTGGGTGTCCGCCTGTCAAGCGTGCCAAGAGTCGAGGCCTGCACCACCGGCAGCTAAGGGACACACCTGGGAGACGCCAAAGACACCCTGGTCGAGGGTGCACATCGATCTGGCTGGCCCCTTTCACGGCCGGACCTTTATGGTAGTGGTGGACGCCTATTCCAAATGGCTGGAGGTCGCCCTGATGCCCTCCACCACTACCGAAGCTGTCATCCGGGTGCTGCGAGGCCTGTTTGCAACGCATGGGTGTCCTGATGTCCTTGTCTCTGACAACGGACCGCAGTTCACGTCAGGCACCTTTGAGCGGTATCTTTTGGGACTGGGCATCCGCCATGCCCTAACGGCACCCTTTCATCCATCCAGCAACGGGCAAGCGGAAAGAATGGTGCGCTCGGCAAAAGAGGCACTGGCGCGCCTGGACCGGGGAGACTGGCATGAGCGGGTCGCCGAATACTTGTTCGTGCAACACATCACCCCTCATGCGGCCACAGGGAGGAGTCCTGCTGAACTGCTTATGGGCCGCCGCCTCAGGTCACCGCTCGACCGGCTACACCCGGACTTTGCCGTGGCTGAACCCCCAGGCTGTGCCAACGCGCCACGGTCATTTGTCCCAGGAAACCAGGTCTTTGCCCGGAACTATGTGGGGGACATTCCTTGGGTGCCAGCCACAGTAGTGGGAGTCACTGGACCTCGCTCGTACCAGGTGGCACTCGAAGATGGACGCTTGTGGCGACGGCACATAGACCAGCTTAGGCGCAGGGTTGGAAACTTGGACACTACCGAGGTGCCCCCAACTGCGCTTGCAGCTCCAGAAGAGACACGTACAGATGGCGAGGCCCCACCTACACCTCCCTCGCAAACTGCCAGCGTGGAGCCGAACCAAGCCGCTTCAGAACAGACTCAGACCACTCCACTTGCGGAGGCTCCACCCACAGCAGCGGATCCAGGGGAGTTGGTTCCAACGCCACCTAGGGTCGCACCACAGCCTCAGCAAGAACTGTGTGGCCCTCCGGACTTGGCTACCAGTCCCCGGCGGTCTGGCAGAGTTTCCAAGCGCCCAACTTATTTAAAGGACTATGTTGTTGGACATGTATCACTGTTGGTCTAAGTATGGGAAATGTAACCGATATGCTTTTGTGCCTAATTGAACCATTACGCGTAGTGCTGTATATAAGGAAACCATTACGATTGTAACTAACACCTTATCTCGGTGGGGAGGGGTGTTATGTAGTGTAGTTTCACCCTGGGCCAACAGGGGGATACTGTATATAGTTTTCACTCAGGTCTGTAGATAGTTTTCACTCAGGTCCGCAGCAGTTATTTTAGGCGGGAACTCTGGGCTGTGGTTGTTACAATGTTGACAGCCGGCTGCCTATAAAAGCAGGCCGGCTGAGCTGTTTGCAGTCAGTTCTATTCCAGCTACAAAATAAAGAGCTACTTGAAGAAATCGCTGTGCCTGCTGCTATGTCAACCCACAACTTAACACTTGCTGTGCTGTTTTTTAGTTTTAGCCTTGAATTCTGGGCACCATGACAACTATTCAGGAGTCCTATCATGGCATTACAACATTGGCTATAATAAACCTATAACACTGGCTATATTAAATCATGTTTTGTCTTTTATTTCTGCTCAGAAACTGCAACAGGATGCCAATGTTATAGGTTTGTGGGCTGCCTCGTTGCACCCATTTAATTCCTGGGTGCAAGACGCTGGATTTGGCATGCTACAAATACAAAGCAGGAGCCAGCCTGGTGATGGCTGCTAAAGATGGGAGAGTGGGGGCGGGAAGGGGCAGTCTGCAAAATGCTGCCAGCTGCAGAGGGTCAGAGAACCATGGTGGATTTCTTTTGGAATCCAGGGCTGCGCTTATGGAGGAAGCAAGACCCCTTTGGAGTGTAGCATTTGAATCCCTCCACAGCAGGATCAGGTTGTATGTGTCAACACACCTGTGCCTTGTTGTCAAAGAGGAAACACAGACATGGTAAGTGTACCTGGTACTCCTGGAATCTCGCACCCCTCAGAGATTGGGGTGGCCTCTTTAGAAAGAGGAAAAAATAGGTTGTCGTTTTTATTTTAAAAAAGGAATTAATCTATTGAAGCAAAGTGAGTATCCATCCCCATGTGATAGTTTGCAACAAAAGAAAATAACAATTAAGTATTACATTTTTAGAATTTGCATGGAGGTGGTACTTAGATAGCTTAACATTTCTCGCATGTTTGGACTTGATTTGGGCTACTGATTTAACAGCTTATGGCTGGGGGGGGTAAACCTTAAATACGCAGGATGTAAGTCAGCTATGGGAAAATTACTTATAAGCTCTGGGCATGTACTAATATTTGTTTCGTTTAAATCTTGTGGAATTTGATTATACAGTGCATTCCAACTATTAGCCACAGCAAGGTCCTGTGTTAAACTTGCTGATTATTACTTAAACATTGTTTCAGTGTGATTTGTTGAAGGATTTCATTAATACAGATTAGTACCTTTATTAAGCTGTGGTTAATTGAAGCCTCAGAGCTTCGTTAAGTACCTTCAGTGAAGTGGATTAGTAGGTTTAATTTTATGTTCCTGCATGAGGGGGATGGGTGGAGAGGCCAAGCAAAGTAATTACTTTCCCCTCTAGTACTCGAAAGAGGAAAGATTGCTGTATAGCTCCTACCTTACACTTTTAGTGGGGCATTTTCCAGTTCAAAGTACCCAGTATATTTTCCTCTCCTAGACAAATTGTCACTACCTGTGATTGTACATAGAGGAGGAGGTGGGGTATTGACAGTAGGCCTTTTCACAGACGTTTGTTCCGCAAAATGATAGAATGGTCTGTATGGGCATAAACAATTATGTTTGTATGCTTAGGACATGCAAGTGGAACTGGGCAAAAAGCAGAGTGCCTAATCATATCTTTGTGTGCTAAATGCACACAAACCTATGAGCAGGATATCTTCTGATAGTCCATTTTGTTGGGGGACTGTGGTGAGGCCTGCCCCCCTAGCCCCCAGAGCAGGCTCCGTGAAGTCAGTCGGTTCACCCCAAGTTTGACTTGGAGAGTTAACCACTACTGTGCTTAGCGTGGTGTGGTGTGGTATTGCAAAGTGTGTCAAACTGCTTTTTTGGGGGAAGAGTTACACACACCCCTAAGTTTGTTTTGTAAATTATGGCCTTCACGGACTTCCGTGTTTGCCCACCTTATTGATCTAATGATGGTGACTTCCTGATTTCAGCTCAATCAGTGAAGATAGCTTTGAGACTCTTTCAAATGAAAGTCCTCCCCCTTCTTTTGGTGGGCATCTCTTTAGGCTCCCGTAGGGATTTTTTGAAACTGGATTCTATTCAAACGCGATTCCTTAGAGCCATCCTTAGGATTCCCCCCTCGGTAGCGGGTGCGGTTATGAGATTAGAGGTCGGCTGGCAAGCTCTACGGTATGTGGCCTTGAAGACGAAGCTCTGGCTATGGCTCAAGCTTTGTTTTAAACCAGTGGGTATTGCCCCCTTGATATTGAGGGACGATTTCCAATCATCGTGGGAAAGGGAGGTCATTAACGAGGTTCAATCCTGCGGATTGTCTCACCTTTACTTTGAGTCTATGACGTACAATCAAGCTAGAGCTGTGATCTCCCGGAGACTGAGTGACATTGCTAGACAAGAGGACATAGCCCAGGTAAAACCAGGGATGTTCCTAGGGGACCAGATTTATCGGACCATACCAGCCCCTTACCTTGCAGAAATCCACTATGTGGAATACCGCAGACTTCTTACAGCGGCTAGATTAAATGTCCTTGACTTCTGCGATATTGTGGGGAAGGTACAGGGGAGTACCATATGCCCAGAGAACCTGTCATTGTGCCATGGGTGTGGTTGAGTCCACCAAACACATTCTCTTGACTTGCCCTTCTTATGCAGAGCTTAGACAAAATTCTATAGATCAATTTAGCTTCCTACCCGGAGAAAACCAGGGTTTACACTTGCTGAATAATGTCACTAGAGCTTTACCTTCCTTGGTGGCCAAATTTCTTTTTTTAGCTTTTAAGCATCGCAAGACTATAATTGACTGTATTGATACGGGGCTATCTGTTTAGCCCATTTTAGTGTTGGCTAAGCTCTAAAATCTTCCTGGATTTTTAACTGTGTATTGACAAATGTACTTTTTCTGACTGACAGTCGAATAAAAGGTTGATGACGATGACTTCCTGATTTCATAGAAATATTTTAACAGTCATTCTAGCAAGGGAACAAGACAATATTATGATAGTACACAATTTGATCACACAACTCTACCATACTCACCAATTATAGACATGTAGTCCTTTGCTCTTTGAATTTGTTTATTTCCAAGGTATCAGAGTAATGATGGTGGTTTTGATCATTGCTGTTTTCTCTGTATTTTATGTTTTGCTTTTTTTCTTTGTATTTCAACATATCTAAAAATTATATAAACCCACCCTAATAAGTTTGGTGAAGGTACCACATGGCAACTATAGTGTTTATCAAAAATACTCTGCATATGGATGACAAAGGCGGCTGCTTTAACTGGACAAACAGCTTGGCACTGGTAAGCTAACCTTTAATGCACTCCAGCATGGGTTTCCCTCAGTGGCTGGTGCAGAACGCCATGGCCTGGGTTGCGTGACCTTCCCTTCACTGGGAAAATAGTGTGCTGGTGCTAAGGGGGCCGCACTGGCTACCTGTTAGTCACGGAGCCAGTTTAAAGGTTCTGTTACTTACTTATAAAACTCTACACAACTCTGGACTGGGTTACGTGAAAGACTGACTTCCACTCCATTGCCCAGTAAGGGCATTAATATCAGTAACTGCAACCTGGTGAGTCTTCCTGATGATTATTGATTTGTGAAGACACAGAGGCAAGCTTTTCCAACAGGCTCCATCTGCACTGGCATCGTACTGGCTTTTGAAGATGCTGTTTACACAAGAATTCCCTTCATTTCTCAATCTCCTGTTTTAATTGCTGTACAGTGGTACCTCAGTTTTCGAACAGCTTAGTTCATGAACAACAGCCCGGCTGTTGATGTTCCACCTAATAGCTGTCGTTTCGTCTTTTGAAATGGAGATCTACGAAAGCCTTCAATTTGCAGACTCTTGAAAGGACTCTGACTATCCTATTTGTGTTTGACTTTGTGAGTATGTACCGTATTTTTCGCACCATAGGGCGCACCGGACCATAGGGCGCACCCAGTTTTTAGGGGGGAATCAAGAAAAAAATCCCCCCAGCCCCAAAGAGCAGCGTACAGGCTGCGCACAACCTCTCCCTGCCGGAGGGGTTGCGCGCGGCTATGGAGCAAGCCAAAGCAGCAAGCGGGATGGATCCCGCTCGCTGTTTTGGCTTCCCCTTTAGCCCCGTGCAGCCTTTCCCTCCCGGGAGAGGCTGCGTGGGGCTAAAGACTCCATAGCACCGTGCAGCCTCTCCTTGCCAGAGGGGTTGCGCGCAGCTATGGAGCAAGCCAAAGCAGCAAGCGGGATGGATCCCGCTCGTTGTTTTGGGTTCCCCTTTAGCCCCATGTAGCCTCTCCCTCCTGGGAGAGGCTGCGTGGGGCTAAAGACTCCATAGCCCCGTGCAGCCTCTCCTTGCTGGAGGGGTTGCGCGCAGCTATGGAGCAAGCCAAAGCAGCAAGCGGGATGGATCCCGCTCGCTGTTTTGGCTTCCCCTTTAGCCCCGTGCAGCCTCACCCTCCTGGGAGAGACTGCATGGGGCTAAAGACTCCATAGCACCGTGCAGCCTCTCCTTGCCAGAGGGGTTGCGCGCAGCTATGGAGCAAGCCAAAGCAGCAAGCGGGATGGATCCCGCTCGCTGTTTTGGGTTCCCCTTTAGCCCCGTGCAGCCTCACCCTCCTGGGAGAGGCTGCGTGGGGCTAAAGACTCCATAGCCCCGTGCAGCCTCTCCTTGCTGGGAGACGCTGCGCACGGCTTTCCTGGCTTTACTGGGAGGTGTGGGGATTCACCCACCTCCCGCAAAACCGGCAGAAGCCGCGCAACTCCTTTAAACTCCTGGCTTTTCTGGGAGGTGCGAGAAGGGACTGATGCGGCTTCACAGGAGAGGTGCTGCGCAGAGAGGGAGAAGGGGCATCGCCCTTCAGCGAACCTGGAGAAGGAACAGAAGGAGACCCTTTTGTTCCTCCTCCGGCTTCGCTGGACAGGCGCGTTGCTGAAGGGGCGCTGCGTCTTCTCTCTCTCTCTGCGCAGCCCCTCTCCTTCGCAGGCTGCCGCCCCAAGCCTCACGCGCCCGGCAGGACCTCCCGCCGGGCGCGCAAGGCTTGTAGACACTCGCCCGAAGTCCGGTGAGCCCTCCGGAGGGCTCCCTGTGCTTCGGGCAACAGGCTGCCACCCCAAGCCTCACGCGCCCGGCAGGAGCTCCTGCCGGGCGCGCAAGGCTTGCAGACACTCGCCCGAAGTACGGGGAGCCCTCTGGAAGGGCTCCGCGTGCTTCGGGCGGCAAGCTGCCGCCCCAAGCCTTGCGCGCCTGGTGGGACCTACCGCGGGGCGCGCAAGGCTTGCAGACACTCGCCCGAAGTACGGGGAGCCCTCCGGAGGGCTCCGCGTGCTTCGGGCGGCAAGCTGCCGCCCCAAGCCTCGCACGCCTGGCGGGAGCTTCTGCCGGGCGCGCAAGGCTTGCAGACCCTCGCCCGAAGCACGGGGAGTCCTCCAGAGGGCTCCGCGTGCTTTGGGCGGCAAGCTGCCGCCCCAAGCCTCGCGCACCCGACGGGAGCTCCTGCCGGGCGCGCAAGGCTTGCAGACACTCGCCCGAAGCACGGGGAGCCCTCCGGAGGGCTCCGCGTGCTTCGGGCGGCAAGGTGCCGCCCCAAGCCTCGCGCGCCCGGCGGGAGCTCCCGCCGGGCGCGCAAGGCTTGCAGACACTCGCCCGAAGCACGGGGAGCCCTCCGGAGGGCTCCGCGTGCTTCGGGCGGCAAGGTGCCGCCCCAAGCCTCGCGCGCCCGGCGGGAGCTCCCGCCGGGCGCGCGAGGCTTGCAGACACTCGCCCAAAGCACTGGGAGCCCTCCGGAGGGCTCCGCGTGCTTCGGGCGGCAAGCTGCTGCCCCAAGCCTCGCACGCCCGGCGGGAGCTTCTGCCGGGCGCGCAAGGCTTGCAGACCCTCGCCCGAAGCACGGGGAGTCCTCCAGAGGGCTCCGCGTGCTTCGGGCGGCAAGCTGCCGCCCCAAGCCTCGCGCGCCCGGCGGGAGCTCCTGCCGGGCGCGCAAGGCTTGCAGACACTCGCCCGAAGCACGGGGAGCCCTCCGGAGGGCTCCGTGTGCTTCGGGCGGCAAGCTGCCGTCCCAAGCCTTGCGCGCCTGGCGGGACCTACCGCGGGGCGCGCAAGGCTTGCAGACACCCCAAGCTGCCGCCCCAAGCCTCGTGCGCTCAGCGGGACCTCCCGCCAGGCGCGCAAGGCTTGCAGACACTCGCTGGGGCTGCAGGCTGCTGCCCGCAAGCCTTGTGAGCCCGCGGGAACTCCCGCCGGGCTTGCAAGGCTTGCGGATAGCTTCCTGAAGCCTGGAGAGCGAGAGGGGTCGGTGCGCACCGATGCCTCTCGCTCTCCAGCCTTCAGCGAAAGCCTGCATTCGCACCATAGGACGCACACACATTTCCCCTTCATTTTTGGAGGGGAAAAAGTGCGTCCTATGGAGCGAAAAATACGGTAAGTTAGCTAGACTATGCAATATCTTTATTTTTTTATCTGTAAGCTTCAAAAGACGTGCCTGCTGTTTTAGCATGTTTATGTTATTTTAAAATAAACTTTTAAGAAAGAAACTGTTTTAGTTTGTGTGCCTTCCCGGGGGAATAGCTAAGTCCTAGCCTTACGCTTGGTTACGCTCTACCGTAGAATTTCTGTCTGCAAGTCTGTGGAAACAACTTGTGGAGTGGGGATAGCCAGTGATAATGGGTCACAGCCTTCTCCCTGGGTTGTGGTTCTGGGTCCCCTGGAATAGAGGGAGTGGTGGCAGCCCTACCGGGTCGATTTCGTTCTGTTTTTGCAAAAAGTAATGTGCCTGCCAACCCTGGGAGACCTAGTCTGGCCAGAGAGCAGAGACAGGTGAGGGAGGGGCAAACTTGGGACCCGAATGGTGCAAAACTGGGAATAGGTGTTCTGGTTTTTGAACTTTTTTTCTGGAAGCCGAATGTGTCCCGATTCAGCCTCCACTGCGGGGGGCTGTGGGAGGCCTATCAGGCTGCCCCACAGCCCTGAGTAAGGCCGCACTGCTGGAATCCGGCCCCAATGCCAGGAAGGAGGCCCCACCGCGGCCCCAATCCCCTGCCCGGCCTGGGGGAGGGAGGCCCCAAGGCATGCCAGTGAGGAACACTTACCTAACCAAGAGCGAAGTCCAGCGATGAACCTGGAAAGACAACAAAGTGAGCCTGGGCCAAAGAGCCCTGGCCCTTTACCAGCCCCCGCCCCCCCCAGCTGGTAGCAAGGGGGGTGGCACCTGGCCAGGTAAGCCCACCCTCTTGGAGGGGGTGAGTGGGAATGTTGTGCCTTCATTTTGGGGACTGTGTGGAACCCAGTTCAGCTACTGATGGATTGACTGTGTGACAGCAGTACATTGTTTATTGCTTTCATTTTATGGATCAATGGTCTCGTTAGAAAGCAAAATCTATGTCAAATTGCTGTTTTAGGGATTGTTTTTAAAAGTCTGGAACAGATTAATCTGTTTTGCATTACTTTCTACGATAAAGCACAACTTGGTTTTGGAACGCTTTGGTTTTGGAACGGACTTCCGGAATGGATTAAGTTTTAGAACCAAGGTACCACTGAATTGTTTTAAACATGGTTGTTTATATGTCAGTGTTTATTTAAACATGGTTGTCTATATTTCAATGTTTAATGGGATTTTTTTATTGTATATTTTATTTGTAGTGTATTTTTAATTATTCTATGATTTAACAATGTTGCATAATTGGTTTTTACTTCTTGTATACTGTTTAGAACCCATTGGGGTGTTAAATGGTTTATAAATAAAGATAGCCACCACCAGCACTTTCCCTCAAATCTCTGAATCAAAAGTTAACTCTGCAAAACATTATACCACAGAGAAAGAAGTGTTTAGAAGAAAAGCATCACCTATGCTGCAAAAATATATTTGTTCAGTTTAGCTGGCATATTTGTTAGAGTCAGTTGCCATTAAGATACTCATACATTTTTATCAGTCTGCTGTCTTGAAGGATTGAGGGACTTTCTTCTAAATTGAGGGGAATATAGATTTAAGAGTACAGAGGAATTGGTTGAACAGCAGAAAACATGGCATTGAAAAGCAAAGAAACCAATGGCCTTGCTGCCTAAAACCCAGGGGTGCCAACTTAAATAAAATGGGGGGGGGGAGTAAGCCCCAACTCTGCATAATTGATCACAATATGCAGTGCACACACAACATTTGAATGCCCATCAACTTTGGGGGCCCCATCCCCTGAAATATTTTCTGGGGCGGGTGGAAAGGGACCTCAGCCCCTAGGGATTGGCTCCTATGCTAAAACCAAAACAATACAATCATAATTCTCTTGGGTCCTTTGCTTTGCTCTGGACAAGGAAAAGCTGCCTTCTACGGAGCATCCTCATTAAGTTTAAGGAAGCCTACAAACTTTTGCTGCACTTAGTCTTCAGCTGAATACAGCAGTGCTGGCCTAAGCCATTGGGATGCCTGAAATGGAACGCCAAATGCTTCAAACCAAGCTGAGGCAGGGATGGCCAGGACTAGCAGCAGTGTGGAGGTCTGCTAGTCCTGCTCTTCTTCCTCCTCATCTGTGGAGATCTTAGGTTCAAGACCTGGCCTCCCAAGTAGGTTTACAATTTTAAGATACCATCAACAAGACATAATATAGAACGTACGCCTTCCCACAGAGCACATAGGTCTTTGTTAAGTAGTCCCAGGGAAGGTGGGCAAAGGAGCTGTCCCAACACTCTGTAAATATCTGATATAGGTTCTGTACACAGGCTCAATCGCCATGTACAGTGGTACCACGGGTTACATACGCTTCAGGTTACATACGCTTCAGGTTACAGACTCCGCTAACCCAGAAATAGTGCTTCAGGTTAAGAACTTTGTTTCAAGATGAGAACAGAAATTGTGCTCCGGCAGTGCAGTGGCAGCAGGAGGCCCCATTAGCTAAAGTGGTGCTTCAGGTTAAGAACAGTTTCAGGTTAAGTACAGACCACCGGAACGAATTAAGTAGTTAACCCGAGGTACCACTGTACAATTGAAGGCAAAGCCTCATCCTGCAACAATTCCATTTGATGCTCTGCACACTGATTGTTACCTAGATTTCAGTCATATGTAGAGGGCGATAATATGTGCATGTATTCTTACCTGTCATTTTATTGTTTTGTTCTGTTTTTAATGATGTTTTACTGCTGTACACTGCCCTAATGTTGCAGTATATAAGTACTTTTACAGTTAAATGAACCATGTACAGTAGTGGAGGGGCTGTTGCCTCACCCTATATGGAGGAAACAGCAAAGTAACACGCAACAGAAAGACAATCATAACGGAGTTCTAAATAATTACATTATGGCCTATCAATGGCATAGTGTTATTTGAATACCTGCAATTTGCTGCAGGTCAGGCAAACAGCAAGGTATGTTGGCTTGGTGCAGCTCTGTATTGCCAAACAACACAATATAGTCATTATGTGGTTTATACTAAGGATGTGAATTATTTATGGAATTATCTTTGTCACATTTTCAGGCTAGGGTATAAGACCTTTATATATTATTATGTACAATAAGATTATGCAAGGTTTTCTTATTAGTCTCTGGTGATAACCGTTGGGATCTCAACAGGCTTTTGGGGGGGGGGGGGGACCCAGGACTGAAAGATGAAAAATTTTATGCAGAAAACCAAATGCTGTAAAAGGAGCTTCCATCCCCAATCATCTCTGTAGTGTCTGCATGCTGCTCTGCTGCCTAGTCAAAACATGACAGAAGCTGAAATTACTATGACCAACACTGGTGAGCCTAGAAGGAAGTTGCGCAAATCAGCATAAGCAGGTGTTTAATCTGCTACAGCTCTTTAGCTTCATCTAAAATGTATCACTCTATGTTGTTCAAGCTGGTACTGGATCTTAACAGTGAGAACCCTCTAAAGAAGTGTGTTCAGAAGCTGAATCAGTGTGTAGGGCTGCACTGCTGACTAGACTGCCCCCCAATTTCCTAGATGAAACCAAATGTGAAGGGGGGGAGGGCAAGGCTTGGCAAAGGAATTACCGCAGGCCTTATGTTGGCAAAGGGGGCTTACAAGCAGTGGCCATGGAAGAGGAGCCCCTCCCTTCCACCCCCTCTTTATGAATTAAACATTGGCCAAATGCTCCTGATAATCTGATGCAAACACCATAGGGAGAAGGATGGCAATTGGCCTAGAGCCTGAAAGAATGAAAAGGTAAAGAGAAAGAAATGAGTTGCTGTAAGAGACAAATCGAAGCCAACCTATGCAGAGCTTTCCCTTTTCTTTTCGGTGGGCAAGAGATATTATGCTTAGTTTTACTTAGTGAGCAAATTCTAGGCAGATCAAAAACTCAAGTTGCACATGACTGAAAAAAGTTTGCAGTTTTGCCCAACTGACATTAGCAACAATGTGAAAACTTCCTGCGTAGCCCTCTTGTACACTCTTTAACTTGCTCCTATAAGATGTTGAAGTCTCCCCTGCCCTCTGAGTACTGTACTCCTCTAGGAGATCTTCCCGAACTGTGCTTAGACAGCAGAAATTAAAATCCCCACACACAAACTGGACCCCCTTTAAATAAATATTATTAACTGAATATATACCACCACCCCAAACTACAAAATCAGCAAAATAATTCTATTACAGAAGCTCTTGGGGGAAATGGAAATGAATGGTTAACAGCACCCTCACTCCCTACCCTGTAAAATACCCCTAGGGGTTTCAAATGGGGATATGTCACCCAACGATCCCCTTGGTCTCTTTTTTAGGCTTGAGCTGCTGAATTAGCTATCAGCATCCTTGGGTCCTCGGCTGCCACAGTAGAAGCTGTGGAATTTGTATGTATTCACACCATTTCCCAAGTGTGTACAGTGAACACACAGAGCAGAAGGGGAGTTTGATTACATTCTGTCTTTTGTACTAATATTCACGCACTGACTCTCTGCATAGAGCCCATGTGAGTAAAAATGCATGGATATCCCACACATGTTCCAATAGTATATGTACATCTTTTGTGGGCACTGCTTCATCATGGCAATTCCTGACAAAGTGTTGGCTTTGTCAATATATATGAGACAAATCTTTAAAGTGCACACCGTCAGAGTGTTTATGCTTTCTGTTCAGCTGGAAACACATTTCTTTTAGCAGAAAGGATTCAGAATGCCTGTCCTGATACAAATAAGCTGCCCACCTTGAAAGGTCCCTGTGGTAATAATATTGATTTCTCTCTGTATTATATAACAGAACCAGACTGTACAGAGCAGAGCACAGAAGCACAGAGTACTGCTACATGCACAACAGGAAGTGTTTTCATTGAGAATAAGCCCCTAGGGATCTGCTCAAATAGAGGAGGAGGATGTTGCTGCAATAGAAATAAAAATATCCAGAGTGATTAGATTAAATTTATAACACATTATAAAAGCAGCCTAAAATGAAAAAAATAATACAACGTTAGACAACTGAAAACTGCATATTTAATATAACAATATCAAGAACAATAATACGTTGCAGCTCCTCCTCCTCGTGTCCTCAGCTACCTTGACAGCCCACCTATAAGAATTTCTACAGAAATTTATTTTCTCTGATAATTTTGGGATGCAGTTCCTCTTCTAACTAAGTGCTAGTGAATCCTTGTAAAAATGCAGATGTTACCAGCACAGATTAGCTGCTTTCCTAACTCGGTTGCCTCTTCCTCCTCCTTTCCATTCAGTCGTGTTTAGCTTGTGGGCCATGTTAGTGAAATGCCCATTTAACTTCACGGCAGTGTGCAGTATAAAATAAATACAGAAAAACAACACAATAGCAGATATTTTTAGCACACTTTGAAATAGGGTAACTGGGCAAATAAAGGATGTTGTCTACCATTTAAATTATAGCATTGTTGCTGCCAAGCAACCCTCTTTGGGGGGGGGGCTGAGCATGCTCTGCCCTGGTCACCCCGAAAGCCCTCCTCTCCCTTGTAAGTGATTTTGTGCATCTGATGGAAGACATGCATTGAGAAGGGCCATGGCTGATTGTCTTAAAGAATGAGCATGGGTTTACATGGATCTGGCGCATGTTAAATACCCATGACTACTTGGCAGGATGATACAGATGGGCTTGGGATAGGAAAGTGCATTGCAGGGGAATTTAATTTCTCTGTATCCCCCAAAATTGCACTGCACTGGTTGTTGTTTGACTCTGAATGCCCAAATTCCTTCTTGACTTGACTCCCAGGCCTCTTAAGCCAGAGCTTTTCTATGTGTGAGATATGTTATCTGCTACATGAGCAAATCGGATGCCTTCCATCAGCTCATTTAACTTGTCACTGCCACACCAGACAGTTTACAATTTCCACTGAAACATTTAGAATGGAACTGTTACAGTAAAAGCTTGCTTTCAGCAGTTAATGTGTCAGATACAGGGCAATTTCAGTAATTTACTCAAATTAACTTGTCTCCATTCACCACCACAGCCTTTTGCTTTTCCTACAAGTTATACAACATCTATTATGCCTACCATTAATCTTAACCCAACACACACAGCCCGCTCTTGCTGTACTGATAATGCACAGCCTCTCCTCCTTCTGAAAAGGGGGTTTGTAACCCACTGCCTTTGGCTGGCTGAGAAAGAGGCAAGTCTCTTTCTTCCTCTTCCAACTGACTATCCCCCCCCCCCCGACTGCTCATCTTGACTGTGGGAAGTCAAGTCCATGACAGCGGATGACCTGGTAATCATGGCAGAAAACCCCTTGGAAAGTATACCAAGGGTGTTGGGTAAGATTAACCAATTTGGCCAAGTCGCAGGTTTCTAATTGAATAAAATTAAAAATAAATTATTAGTAAAAAAATATGACAGAACAGAAGAAAAATGAACTGAGACAGGTAACAGAGTTGGGGATAGAAAAGAAGGTGAAATATTTAGGGGTATGGCTGACAACAAAGAATATAAACATTTTTAAAGATAACTACCGGTATATAAAAGTTTGGAATGACATTAAGAGAAATATAGAAATATGGGGAAGAATGATCATTATGGGGAAGAATCTCAGTAATAAAAATGAATGTATTGCCAAGAATGTTATTTTTATTTCAATTTATACTGATAGTCAACAGAACAGGACACTTCGAAGAATGGCAAAGAGATATATCTAAATTTATTTGGCAGGGGAGGAAACCTAGGATTAAGTACAAATTATTAACAGATGCTAAAGAAAGTGGTGGATTCACCCTAATGGATTTAAAATTATATTATGAGACATCCTGTCTTTGTTGGCTATGAGAATGGATGATACTGAGAGATCCAGATATCTTAGATCTGGAAGGTAATGACAATAGATTTGGCTGGCACGCATATCTTTGGTATGGAAAAATGAAAGTTAATAGGGGATTTCTAAACCATATTATCAGAAAATCAATTTATGTTGTTTGGGGAAAATATAAGAATTTATTAGAGAATAAAATCCCATGGTGGCTATCACCATTAGAAGCGTTGTCAGTAAAAATAATAATATGGAAAAAGAATGGGCAACACAGAGGAGGAAAATCAATTGAAAGCAAAAAAGTTTGAAGACATAAGACTTCTGTTAACTGATGCGCTCCAATATCATCAGTTAAATGATATTTTTAGGTTGGATAAAGGAGTCAGTCTTAGCAAAGAACTTTCGAGATTGCAGAAAGAATTGTTGGAAAATAATGAAAAAGTTCTGTCAAAAATGTATAAATTGTTGCTGGAATGGGAAACAAAAGACGAGGAAGTAAAATATGTAATGATACACTGGGCAAAAGATGTGGGATATAATATACAATTTGCTTCATGGGAGAAGTTATGGAATGGGGATTTAAAATTTACAGCCTGCTATATGTTAAAAGTGAATTACATGAAAATGATGTATAGATGGTATTTGACTCCTACAAGACTAGCGAAAATGTATAAGAACTTGACCAACATATGTTGGCAGCGTAAAGTGAAAGAGAGAACATTTCATCATATGTTGTAGACCTGTAAAATAGCTAAGGGAAATGTTTTATAATGAACTGAAAAAAATGTTTAAAATAACTTTTGTCAAAAAAACACAGGCCTTTTTATTAGGTATAATAGGAAAAAAATTACCAAATGATAAGAAAGTACTGTTTATGTATGTGGCAACAGCAGCAAAAATGTTATTTGCCCAGGGGTGGAAAGAAGAAAGAGCCCCATCGAAAGAAGAATGGATAATGAAGACAATATAATATACAATTTGCTTCATGGGAGAAGTTATGGAATGAGGATATAAAATTTGCAGAGATGGCAAGAGGTGGCAAGGCTGGCCGGGAAGATCAGGCACCAAGAGGATAACAAATTTAATAGAGAATGGCATAACTTTATAGAATATATTAAAGAACACTGTAAAAATCTAAAAGCTTTAGCAGGATTTACATAGCACTTGTAATTTAAAATAACAAAAGATAAAAATGAAGTACAGTAATTTGGATAAATGCAAATAGATGCAGTTCAAAAAGGAAGATAAATTTTAGAAGCCAAGGGAGGGAAGTACAGGGGTTCAGGGAACCCCATAAAGGTACTGATATGAAATATGCTTTAATGTAAACAGGTGTGTGTAAATTTTTTCTATTCTTTTTGAAACTTTGAATATATATATATATATATATATGAAGATGATCTCAGGGTCTGGGTAGGTTCATATGGGGAGAGGCGGTCCTTGAGGTATTGAGGTCCTGAGCTGTTTAAGGCTTTATAGGTCGAAGCCAGCACTCTGAATTGGGGCTGGAAATATATATGCAGGTTGCAACCATCTCCCACCGGCAGCCCATCAAGGAATGCCCCTCACCAAGAGAAGAGGGAGGTTCGTGATAGATTACAGACCCATCACCACACATATAGAAATCCCCAATTTCACCATATGCTTCAGTATGTCCACAGTTGGGGAACATGCAACTTAATGTGGGAGATTTTCTCCTTATTGAATTATCTGTGGATCAGAAAAATCTGAATTCAGTCAGGAGAAAGGGCAGGCTGCCACTTGGATGAGGACAATGTTACACAGAAGAGGCATAAAACATGCATGCATGCGATGCATCAGATCCACCTTAAACTGCTGCTTGGCTCTTACAGTGACTCACGGGATCCAGCAATCAATCTTAACATATATGATTTTCTTCTTAAGAACACCTGAAGTAAGTCTTCAGCAGTGTATAATTTATTCATTTCTTCTGAAGAAGTTATGAAAAGGTTACATTTTACATAGTATTTTGCCTCTTTCCCTTGAACTGATATAATGGGGGGAAAACGGTGTCAGCAATTTTGTAATAATTGAATGACAAATGTGAATCCCTAATTGACCTACTGGAGCAGAAAGCTGAAGTTTGGCTTTTAGTAATGTCATCTGCAATATATTATGGTGGTAAAAGAAATGCACATTTCCCAGAGAAATCTAAAGACCTACAGATAAGCCATTTGACCAATTCTTGTACCAGCTCTGGCATAGGCTTCATAAAGTACCATACCACAAACATAACAATATTAATTGCATTTGGCTATAAAAATGTCTGGAACTGTATTATTCAACACATTTTAATGGGACTTCTAAGGCCTATTTACTGCACATTAAGGACTTAATTGTGTTTAATGTAAGATGGAAAAATGTCTTTACCTTTGTGAGCTTTCAGTAACTGCCTTCCACTGAAGCCAACAATAACTAGAAACCAGTATTTCAGTTTCATAGCTATATCAGGAATTTTACTGGCATAATAATTTCAAATGCCAAACACTAAAAGTGCAAACTTTGTCAACAATTTTCTCTTCCAGGGCAACTTTTTTAGTTCTGAAGTGACAAATTCCCCTCTATGTAGAGTGCACTTAGGAAAACATTGCTGCCCAAATAAAACATTTAAACACTGGTGAATTACACAACCAAGTAGTTTGAGTATTCAGCTCTATCTTCTATCTATCTCATTCTAGGGCTGAGGGAAGATAATGTTTTTTTTCAAGTATGGCTCAGCCAGTAAAATAAGATTGCAAAGGAAATAAAACATAAAAAATATTGATCCAGCTCATTCATTCATGTACTTCAAAGTTCCAAAAGAAAAGACGGGGTGGAATGACAACAGTGTATTTGCTGGCACCTCTGTCCCAATCTGCATATAATTTCAATTTGCAATGAGAAAGATGGTGCAGATGCAGACTTTGAGATCTTGGCAGAAAAATCTCAGAGGAAAAATGTACAATTCTGACTTAACAGTGACTCAACAGACCTTTCCTCTACTTAAAAGAAATCAGGGAATTGTAGTTCTATGACAGAGGGAGCTAGAAAATTCTTAGCTCTTGACTAAACCACAATTGTCAGGATTCCTTAGGGAAAGCCCTGACAGTTAACTGTGGTATAAAATGGATTGCATTTTCCATGTCGGAATGCCCTTAGAGAAGAGTGTATCCCTCATTGCCTACTGTCAGGCAACTCTTTCCCAGGGAAGCACAAGTTTTGTGCCACATTTGTAACATCAGTTCCTCAATGCAAACGAAATCAGTGATCTGACTATAAACAATATAATGTCAGAGAAACTACAAGGAGATCAATAGGGGCAAAATTTCATCCTGCCATTGTCTAGAAGATGACAATGTAATTGTGGTCATCAAATACATTCTCAGCATTATAGCTGGGAACTTCTGTCCTGATACTTTCAAGTGCCTAATGTGGTTGCGTACAAATCATGCCTTTAATGCACATTTAAACAGATGTCTTTCCCCCAAGAATCCTGGGAACTAGAGCTCATTAACAGTGCTGTAAATTGCGACTACAGTTCCCAGGATTCTTGGGGGGAAAGCACTAAGCTATAAATGTGCTTTTAAGCTATGATGTATGCAGCATCTGATGAACTTTGCCTGGGACATGGGTCGGGCTAGGAATTCTGTTAATGCACTGTCTATTTTGCCACGCTGGGGTGAGGTCATACAAACCAATTATGTCAGGAAACTTCAAAGTCCATGCTGATGGTGCCCTAACTTGGGCAGTTTAAGGCTAAATTAAATTGCAAACGTCAACACATAAGTTTTACTAGACAATGGAGCAATGAAAATGGAGTAATGAAAATCATTCACTATTTGCCCACTTTCCACTATAGCCATATAGTTAACAAATGATAGAGAGGATGAAGCACTAGAGCTTTCCTTTGGTGCACTAGCCAAATGGTTGACACACGTATGTTACATGACTTCACATGCACCGGCCCCTATTTTGTTACACCAAAGTGTGAAAGCAGGAAACATAGGGAAGCTATGAAGCATCACTTTGTAAAGAGATACCAACTCAAGATCTCTCTCTCTCTCACTCACACACACACCTAAAAAGAAAGTGTTTGGTACTGCATGTTTCTTGCTATGTTTCTTGCTATGGGCAGTAATTATTTCTATTCCTTGGATCAGGTGAGGCTGAGATTGCTCAGTTGGTAAAGCATAAGACTGTTAATCCCAGAGTTGTGGGTTTGAGCCCCATGTTGGGCACAAGATCCCTGCATTGCAGAGGGTTGCACTAGATGACCCTCTTGGTACCTTCCAACTCTACAATTCTATGGTTCTATGATACTGATGGCAGTTGAAGTTGAACCAATCTGGAGGACACCATATTGGCTCCCCTTGCCTTAGTAAGCCAAGAACTGTGAACAAAAACAAAGGCATCCATTGCTTCAGATATCCATGTGAGAGTTCCCAGGTGTGTTTATCTAAGCCGAATTACTTGAAAGGAAATGGGAGAGGCAAAAGTAAGGTGGGTAAGAGGGAGGAACTCTATGTGAATGATGAAAAGATTTTCACTGGCAATCACTGTTCTCAGAAACCCATTAGTAGAAAAAGTGTAATAGATGGAAGTGCATGAAAAAGGTTAGTTTGTTAGTTTAGTGAGAGAAAAAAGTATGTAAGCATCATAGTGAAGTCAAGGGTGGGAGCCAGACTGCAAATCTTCTTGAAAAAAAATTCAGATGAAGGATGTGCTTTCCATTTAAGATGCAGTTGCAGCTCTTGACAAAACAGGATCAGTATGTGTTTCCTGAACATCTGTATTATATACTAGCGTAAATTCTTTATGCATACAGCAATTGTGTATTCACACTAACCGCAGCTTGCTGGTTCAAGATGACAGAACAACAACACTGATAAAAGCAAAGTCTTCCTTTACTGTTTAAACTATATGGTCATGTGTGGCATGGAAAGCAGATTGTGTCTGTCCCTGCTCCTGATCTCTGTGCATTCAGAAGGCGGCCAGCAGAGCTGCCCATGCACAACTGCAAACACAGGTGATTTATGGTTGGAGATCCCTACTTTTACAGGATCCTGAGAATGCAGAAGTACCATTGGATGTCCAGACAGCTCTGTTTAGACCATTGAATGTGTGATGGTTGCAGCATGAGGTGATGACAGTGGGCTTAATCCTGCTCTCCCCACCATGCATGAGGTCTACCCTCTTGAAGGTATGAAAAGAGCTACCAGGCATTTTGGTCTCACCATTTTTAGGTTTAAATGCTCCAGTAATCAAAAAGATACTGATTTTATAGTGGAGCAAAACCATAATAGAAAAACAACAATGAATGTCAGCAAGGATTTTCAAATAAAAGTGAAAACATCTTGACAGAATTAAGTATCTAAATGCAAAATATTTTGAGGTTATTATTCATCTATCAGCTGAGTCGCTACAATGTATTTGCTAAGACATTGACTTGCTACTTGTAGGGACACTCTAGTCTTTACTCTGAAAATCAGTGATGTTCTATATCATGCACTAAGGCTCAGTAGACTTTTAATTCTTGCTCAGTGTGTGTTGCATAGGCTCTCTCTTCACCTTGCCCAAATGAGTAAAGGCAGCAAATAGGTGTTTTGATGAATCTCTCAGAAAGTTGTCCAATAATAGCACAAAACATAAGGATCCACAATAATTCATGTCAGAAGTAGGGGGAAATAGGATAAAAGAAGGGAGGGAAAAGCAGTTGATCAGATACTTTGGGAAGAGTTGAGCAGAGGTAGCCAATATGATGCCTTGCAGATGTTGCTGGACTCCAGCTCCCATTAGCCCCTGCCAGCATGCCCAATGGTCAGGGAAGATGGGAGTTGGGAGTTGGAGTCCCAGCAACATTTGCAGGATACCATGTTGGTTATCTGTGTCTTGATATCGAGCATGATTACTCAGAATTAAAGTGTATATTTTTCAATTCAGGTAGGTAGCCGTGTTGGTCTGACACAGTTGAAATATAAAATATATAATAGTCCAGTAGCACCTTAGAGACCAGCTAAGTTTGTTCTTGGTATAAAGCTTATACCAAGAACAAACTTAGTTGGTCTCTAAGGTGCTAGTGGACAATTTTTTAATTTTTTTTTATATATTTCGTATATTTCAGTGTAACTTGAATCCAAGTAAGCATGCATAGGACTATAGACCTAGCATCTGAAAAAGAAGAAACCATTTAAAACCCAAATTACATGCTAGACGTACTGTGCAATCCTGTGTTGATCAATTTCCTGCACTGTAAATCCCCCTCTTTCAGGTCTTTGTTTGAGTAATGTTGCTGTCACCAGATGCTAACAATGAGAAGGGCACGAATGCAGACTGTGGCAGAGCTGAGCTTTGCTCTTAAAAACAGTTTTCAGAGCTCCTCTGGTTGTTTGAATGCTACTCCACTCATCATCAGACTGACTTAATTCTCCTTCCTTTATTACAATGAAAAATGACTGACACATTTGGTTACAGAGATTATAGCTATTGTATGGTCATGAGAAATCAGCACCTTCAAAAGCACAGACACAAATGGTACTAGCACACCAGCAAGTGCTAGTTTGTTTTTTTCTTTTTCAGGCTGAAGTACATAGAAAAATATAATAAAACAGAGATGAATTAGAAATTAAACCAATATAAAATCCAATCAGTTTTTCACAGGTCTAGACAAGGATGTGCAAAACCTTTAATTCCCCATCCCCACATATTTTTTGTGCTCAATGTAAACATATACAAACAAAAAATAACCAATACAGTTTGATGATGAGTTATTCTACACCACTGACCACTCAGATCATGTGTTTGAACAGCATTTAGGTCCCTGTCCCCTACTCTACCTCATGTGATTTCCCATTTCTCCCCATTTATATTTCTGTGCCACTCTTCATTCACATGAATCACAAAGCGGCTCACAAACAATAAATGACAATAACATAATAGAACAGCAAAAACAACAACAACATAAATCATATAGAATAATTAATGCATCTTCAGTAAAACAGTCACATTCTAGAAAACACTATTAGGAAAAGAGCTATAAAAAAGCTAAACAGCACAAGCACAACAAAAGCCATGAAACATTGCAGCACCCATAATGCACACAACAATATTAACAAACTAACAACCAAAAACAAGCTAAGCTCTGCTGAATACGCCGCACACTCTCCCTGCCCCCAAGACTGATAGTCTTCCACTCAGTTAATCAAAAGACCCAGAGATGTAGCTCCCATGGCAGCAACCCAGTTCTGAAGGCTCCCAGGGCTCCTTGCCTGATTGTCAGCACAAAGTGTCACTTCGTCCTGCAACCAGAGTGTAATAAACCATCCTTTCAGGGAAAGGAGCAGCTGTGATGCTTATCATTATGTTTTAGGAGATTGGCACAATCTGTACATTTATGAGCCTGAAGAGTGAGGCATGGGGCAGAATGTTGGAGGAGGAGGAGGAGGAGGAAGATGCTGTGCCACGTATCCTATGCCCATCTACTCAGAGGTCACTCCCACTGATTTCAATGGGACTTACTTCCACCTAAGCGTGTAAAGGATTGCAGAGCAGTTTCCTGGGAGTCTGGGACGAAGTCTCCCTGAACTCAGTGGGACTTTCTTTAAGAGCAGACATGCATGTACAAGGATTGTGCTGTTAGTGAATAATTAACTCAATGCAAAGGACCCAAGAGTGTGACTAATGATCATATTTTATTTAACAATGGCTAAAAGAGCAGTTGTTAAATGTCATTTTTGAATTTGAAAATACTGTGCATATATTGTGTGCATTATTGTAGCAGGGCATTTATGTCAAATGTTGCATCTTTGCTATGGTTTTTAAAGCCACCGTTCTCCTTGGCTGGGATAGCTATTTAAAGGCTGTGGCAGTACTGTGAGAATGTTCCATTTCCTTACTATCACTATGAATTGTGGGATTCTGTGCCAACATTCTGGTGGGTCCTAATCACTTTTCAGCAGGTGGCACTAGAGTATCATTGTTGCAGTTTGCTAGAAAATCATTTCTGAGCTATGCAAGGCTATGAGTAAAGATAGTAGCTCACATAACTTTTTATTTTGAAAAATATGGTTATTCAATCAAGAAGAATCCTAGTTTATTTATTTTTTCCCGTTGACACTGGTAACATTGATAAATTACTAAACGCATTTTAAATTCTCATCAAGTCATTACAAATGCTGATTCCTTGGGACCAACATGTCACACTGCTTTGGACTAATTAAAACAAAAGTCACATTCACTTATGTGAATACAGAGAGAGGACTTTCCAGTAAAAGGATTTTGACAATAAAAGGAAAACTGTGCATAACACCCAGAAAGAAAAATGGGGAATAGATATAGGATGGTCATACTCCATGTGGAATCAATGGAATTGGGTTAGTCGTGGCAAAATTCAGTTTAGTGATTTCAGTGGGAGTGACTGAGCCTGACACCACCCACAGGTGGCATCACATTTGCATTTGCCTACTTCATTTCTTTCTGCCTGGTGTCTCTTTCCTTCCACCCTGTCTTGACTTGCTCACTGTTTTGAGCGAGAGACCAGAGACACATCTCCATTTTGCTTAAGAAGCTCTGTAAAGCACTAGATATACTAGGGGTGCTATATTATTAACAGGAATAATCCACAGCTATAGAGAAAAGTTGGGATAGAGGGCTTTTGTTTCACTTATTACTGGTTTTCATACATACTTAATGGACAGCGGGATGACTCTGTTGGTAAGAGCAAGAGACTCTGAATCTCAGAGTTGGGATGGGTTTGAGCCCCCCAACTCCCCTCTCAGCTAAAGCATCCATCCATGACAGATGGCCATCCAACCTCTGCTTAAAAACCCCCAAGGAAGGAGAGTCCACCACCTCTCGTGAGAGTCTGTTCCACTGCTGAACAGCTCTTAGTCTCTGAAAGTTTAGTTGGAATCTCCTTTCTTGAAACTTGAAGCCATGGGTTCAAGTCCTACCGCCCAGAGCAGGAGAAAACAAGCTTGCTTTGTCTTCCATGTGACAGCCCCTGAGATCTTTGAAAATGGCTATCAAATCTCCTCTCAGTCTCCAGTGTGGTGTAGTGGTTGAGAGCGGTAGTCTCATAATCTGGGGAACCGGGTTTGCGTCTCCGCTCCTCCACATGCATCTGCTGGGTGACCTTGGGCCAGTCACACTTCTCTGAAGTCTCTCAGCCCCACTCACCCCACAGAGTGTTTGTTGTGGGGGAGGAAGGGAAAGGAGAATGTTAGCCGCTTTGAGACTCCTGAAGGGGAGTGAAAGGCGGGATATCAAATCCAAACTCTTCTTCTTCTTCTTCTTCCTCTTTTCTAGGATAAATATATCCAGCTCAGCCATTCCTCATAATGCTTTAACTTTTCTTTTTTTAAAACTGTAAGTAAAAAAAAATTAAAAATTGAGCTCCAGCTCTCCCAGTTTTCTCTGACAAGCTTTGTATCAAGAAAATGGGAGCAGGAGTTTGTTAAATTATATAACCAACCTTATCAGCATTATGGTCAGAAAGTTCAGCATGTTACCATATAGTTTTATACAGTGGTACCTCGGGTTACAGAAGCTTCAGGTTACAGACTCCACTAACCCAGAAATAGTACCTCGGGTTAAGAACTTTGTTTCAGGATAAGAACAGAAACCGTGCGGCGGCAGCGGGAGGCCCCATTAGCTAAAGTGGTCTTCAGGTTAAGAACAGTTTCAGGTTAAGAACAGACCTCCAGAACGAGGTACCACTGTACTTTGGAGATCAAGGACAGAGGCAGCAGAAACCTGGCAGTCTTAGATGTGGAAACATAATTTAAATTTCCGTATCACATTAATGCTTACTAGTTTAGCGTGTAAAGAGCTCATTATGCCAAGAATTACATGGGGGAAATTAATTAACATTAATTTGCAGGTATATTCAAAGCCTGCTTTTCCTGTTGTTTGATCATTCTGCATTACTGTTACTGGAAAGAAGGGAATCCTGACTTGGATTGACAAGGCTATGAAGCAGAGAAGAAGAAAGCACTGAAGCTGAAACCCTGCTGTCCTAAGAGGTCTCTTGCAGTCATTTCCCCCCTTGACTCCTGAGGCTTTGGTTCAAGGCACACACATGGCCAGCACCAGGAGGGATGCCCATCATGCAGTGTGCTCTGTGCTACACTAAATCTCAGGGCATTCCAGGTTACCCACCAACACTGCATCCTTTTCATAAACATCTCTTTGTGAGTTGAGGAAGAAGTAATAATTAACAGTGTCCCACAGTTGGCTGACTGACATAGAAGATAAGGCTTCCTGCAACTCCTGAAGTTGCTCCCTAGTCACCAGGACCATAGTCCTCAGTTAAGCCCAATTCAATTCCTAAGGCGAAACTTTTATTTCTTACTAGTTTAAACACAGGTGCATGTCTTAGCTGCTGGGAAATTCCCACTCTGTGCCTATTTGATTGGTAGCAGGAAGCTCTTTCTGTCAGAGTGAAAAAATAATTCAAAATTATTGTATAAATGCTGCATAGATGAAACGATCATATTTGAATAATAAAATTTCTGGGTTTTATGGGCCCCTCTGGAGCCAGTGATCCCTCCTGCAGCACACTCCCTGCACACTCACTATGGGGCTCCTCAAGAAACACAGCTATGATTCCAAGTAAAAATATCAACTACCAGTTAAAACATAACTGCAAAACAGAATAAACCCAACAGCAAATAAAAGCAAACTGAAAAATTCATGTTTTGATGTCCTATTTAAAAATAGGGAGGAAGGTAGTTATAGGTCCCATGGAGGGACATTCTATAAGGTTGAGGCTATAAGACCCTGAAGCACACGGACAAGCAGCCCAGCTGGGCAGAATCAGTACTCTATGCTCTGAGAGCACAGCGCCCACAGCAATGAAGCAGCTGCATTCTGCATTTCCAAACTGTCTTTAAAGGCAGCCCATGTAATGCATGTTACAATACTCTGCTCTGGGTGTAACCAGGACATGAAGGTCTGTTTTGTCCAGATCAGGACACATCTGGCCAATCTGTTAAAGCTCATAAATGACACTGCTGCTTCTGGGTCCACAGATAGTGTCAACTCCAGGAGAATCTCAAGCTCCACACTTGGTCTTTCCAGTGGAAGGTTACCCCATTCAGCCTAACTCTCCCCTCTCTGTTCAGGTCAGCAGTTGCTACAACGCTCAGTACTGTACTTCCTTATTTATATCAAGTTTTTGCTTGTTTACCCTCCTCTATCCCAAAACTGCCTTTAGACACCCCCTCCCCCCGGTTTATAATTTACACAACCTTCCACAGGAAGGAGAGGTAGAGTTCTGTGTCATCTGCATATTGACGACACTTTAACCCAACCTTTGTATGACTTCTCCTAGTGGCTTCATGTAGATGTGAAAAAGACAGACCTCTGAGGCAGCAGTCCACCATCAGTGCCTCCTTGTGGGAATGTTCTTCCACAAAGGGCTTCCTTTAGCCACCGTAATATTGTGTTCCCCCAGACCCACCCCAGTTAAGTGAGCCAAAAGAATACCATTATTGAAATCATAGAATCATAGAGTTGGAAGAGACCACAAGGGCCATCGAGTCCAACCCCCTGCCAAGCAGGAAACACCACCAGAGCACTCCTGACATATGGTTGCCAATATAATATATCAATTATAATATGTCAACAGCATCTGTGCCACACCCTGCTTTCTGTGCATAGGTTTTTAGTAGACATTAATTCTTTCTGTTTTTCTCAGGGAGTAAATGTTCCCCTCTCCTTTCCTGTTCTTTTGCAGCTGGAAGGTGGCAGGTCTGAAAGGGTTTGGGAAGGGAATGTAGCCCTGCACTACTGTGTATTTGAAGAGAGGTCGGCATGTTGGTCTCCACTAGGACTACCAGAAGTTGAAATGAGAGTCTTGTTCACAACTCAATGACTCAACAGGACCTCATTTTCCTATCTTAAAAAGAGATGCACCTGGAAGCATTCCAGTTCCACCAGGTGTTCTCAGCCTATTCCTATTTTGTTTATGTCCTATAAAAGAAAATGGAAATGTCTTTCTTCTTAAGTAGTATTTTAAGTGCATCGTTTTGTTAAATAGGGGAAATTACCAGTCTGCATGCTGGCTGCTGCCCCAGTTTAAAACCCACCCTGTTTTCTTAGGTAACACTTATATTCCTGCTCCAAATACCAAGTGTATACACGTGAAAGCAGTATACAGACCAAATACTAAATGCAACAGAATAATCCTTATTATGAGCAACTAGCCAACCACTTCAAGGCAACATGGAAGACCATAGCCAATAAGAGGGGACATTTAGTATTTGAACTTAGTAGTTGAACTTTCATTTCTGTTTTGGCCCCTCTTGTTGACAAAATATGCTGCTTTTTAACTGTGCCTCGCTGAACCGCTCCTTCCTTCTGTCTCTGCACTAGTCTTCTGCTGCCTAGTTCTCATCTTGGCAGTTGATCTCCTCATGGAATCTGCAGCTGCCCTGCTGCATTTATTCTGCAGTGTTGGGAGACACACTGAGCACAATCTTCAACCATCATTTTAGACCAGAAGCAGTACATTTCATCTTACTCCCTTTTTCAAACTGCTCTCGCAAGAAACAAATAATAATAATTCTTCTGCTTCGTAGAGTGGCGGGGAGACAGGTCATAAGAGTGTGAAATTGTTTTGTAATAAAATATAGCATTAGATCAAGTGTACATTTCCCCAGTTACTAACAACATTTCACCATGAAATGTTTTGGCCGAAAGAAAAGGGTTTTATGTAAACCTAAGTACAAAATTCTGTCCATTTAGTTTATTTTGCTGTAGATTTTTTTGTTCAAAGGAGTTCTATGGATTATTAAGCATACGGCTCTAATTAAACCACAGCTCTAATTAAAGTCAGATAAAGTGCATGGCATCTGATTTAAGGAATTCCTACATGCAGGAAACGTATGTTTGCATCTTAGCCTGCAAGACCCCATTTGTACAGGCTGCCACCCCCATAGCTCTCTGGCCTCACGCTTCCTCCTGGCAGCTGTGTGACAAGGGAGGGCAGGCACATGGTTTAATGGGGCTCTTGCTCTCCTCTTGGCCCATGGAGGCCCAGGTGCACCTCTCATGAGCTTTGGCTGGGGCATCAACTGTGCCCGTTCCTGGACAAGGATAACTTGGCCTCTGGGACACATGTAGTGGTAGACTCCTGCAATGTGCTCTAGGCAGGCCTTCCTTAGCAGCTGGTTTGGAGACTTCAGCTGGTACAAAACACCATGGCGTGGGGGGCGGGCGGGCAGGTGGGTGGTGAATGTTGGATAAACAACTTGAATTAAGCTTGTTTATAATTAAACCATATCCATAATGCCATTGCTCAAGATTGAGTCAAGATCAATCCAACATATGTATTAAAAAATCTTCAGCTGTATTTATTATTCTGAGAACACTTATAGGTTACTACAAACAACATTAAATCCTAATTCATATTATGACTTGGGCATAGCAGTTATAGCTTATAAATATGCAATTTACATTAGCTGCAGAACTAATGTCCAAACTACCCACACATACTAATGTTTTGTGGGTATTAATATCTAAATACTTCCCCTGATCTTCTGTGTTTGCTCATATCCTCCCGCTATTCCACAGCATTCTCTTGTTATTAGCAAGCTGGTTCAATACACACACAAAATGGGATGAGGTTACACAATATGCCAAGGAGTTTCTTTTTGTCATTGACTCAGACTATAACAAGAAATAAAACAGGTTCAAATTCAGCCAGCCAGCATATCAACTTGAGAGTTTCTGTTGGGTATCACCTACATTTACTGTTCAATCTGCTGCTTAATTCAGAGATTATCAGTTTTCAGAGCCCCTCAGAGCCAAACTGTTTCAATGCTGAGGATAGCAACACACCTGTCACCCTGCAGCTGTGGGGAGGAAATAACCTCCCCTGAAGAACAAATTCTCTTGAGGGAAAGTGGCCAGAGGCCACATGGCACCGTACTGACTACAATCTGTCTTCCTAGGCAGCAAGTCTACAACACTTTACTTTCTAATGCAGGGATCGCCAACCTCTATGAACCAATGGGCACATTTCAAATTTTGACAATGTGCTGGGGGTGCCAATCACAAAATAGCTGCCTAGGTATGTGTGACATAACATAACCTGTGTTATCGCAGCATGAATGATTTTCCCATTCAGACCCAAGTGCCTGACAAATGTTTAATTAGTTATGGCTTGATCATGTCTGCAGTTTGGAAACCCTGGGGTATTCCACCCCTACTCCCCCCCCCACCTCAGTATCAGTATTTAATTTTGACTGTGAGTTGGACTCCTGGAATAAGACCATTTATTCTAAGATGAAGTAAAGTCTCTAATCAGGGCCTCTTTTATCTGCTTCAGTTTTCAATATTACCTCGATGGTATGTGTGAAGCAGAGACTTACAGTGCAATCCCACATGTCTACTCAGAAGTGCATCCTATAGCTTTCAGTGATACCTACTTCCAGGTAAGTGGGTTATAGCATTGCTACTTGTCTAGAGGTACTGCACAAATGCACTTGCGATTGACTTGACATATGACATTACTCCATGATCTCTTCACTTTGCATTTCTGTGGATGAACAAGGAAGATGGCAAGTGTCTTTTCACAAAAATTCTGCCTGTTGGTTTTAACTTGTCCTCAAGAGAAAAATGCATACCATTGTACCCATTTAGAATGGAAGGGACCTGTGAAGCCAACCCAGTAGGTTGGCTTGCTCCATTCAGGAAGAGTAGGGAAACCTAAAACCACACTTGCTAAGTAGAACCCAGCCCTTGTGTCTAATTCATAGATCAGATAATTGCAGAGTTGGAAGGGACCCCGAAGGTCATCTAGTCCAACCCCCTGCAAAGCAGGAATCTCAACACATGGTCCCCCATCTGCTTAGCTATACAAATGTTTTATTGCTGCAGCACTACAAGATTCAACAGAATAGTCACACTCACTATGCAACCTGATGAAGAAAAACAGCTTAGCATTTATTTCCTATTTTAGAAAGTTGCTAAGTGAGATAGGATATCACTAAGCAAACATTTTTCATATTGAATTATGCAGAGGTAGCCAATGTGTTGCCCTCCAAACACTGTTGCACTACAACTTCCATCATCCTTTACCATTAGGCATGCTGCCTGGGGCAGATGTAATCCAAAAATCTACCCCTTAAATAATAATGACATCTTTTCTGAAGCAAAATAACAATTTCCTTGATAAATAGCTGTTTAGACTTTTCATGCTGTTTGGTATCTATTGGCAGAGTTTTGTTTGAGCAGATTTTAGCAAAAGGGCTGTTTGTCCAAATTACGGCTCATCCAGGGCTTGTCCACACTCCCACTCGTCCCCCGAATAGAAAGCACGGGGCAGAGCAGTTACCCTCTTGTCCTGTGTTTCCCAGGCATGGATCTGAGCAGTTTTTTGTCCCCCGCCCCCAAGTGCTTTCCCTGGGAAAAGCTACTCTTTAGAGTGGAATCAGAACAAAGGTAGATCAGGTTTTGTGCAGATTGAAGTTTGCTCCAATTCAGTGAGAAGAGCAGCTTCCACTTGGCCTGGAAGACAAGCGGGAAATGGATTGCACCTATGCTTTCTAAGCATGGGGCAAGCAGCAGTGTGGACACATCGTCCATCCCAGTTAGAGAAAGACACTCTCTGAATCGCCCTGCTGGAGCTGGGAGACATTTAGGGGAAGTAAAAAGTAAGATGCCACCAAGGTGCAAAGTTATTTCATGCTGTAGATGCAGCACTGCAGATTACCAGTATTTATCTCATAGCATTTTAAGTTAGAAATGCTTTTCATCAGATGATATATAGTTATGAGACTTGCCCACAATCTCTTGAACATCTCCTTTTTGAGTCACAGCATAGACCCACTGCCCATGAAACCACACAACTTGCCAACTCTAGCCACAGAGAAAAAGGAAAAGGGAAACATGAACTCTTGGTCTTATATTACGGAAAAAAACAAAACAAGAAGAAAAACACCAAAAAACACTAGTTAGGAAGGGATATTTTGTCATCATGATTTATTTTCAAAGGAAAGAAATATGAGATGCAAAAGAGGGGTTGTATGTGTCTGCTGACCATGTTTCTCTATCCAGCTACAGTTTTGCCACTCCTGCACATGCACACTCCATCTGGGCCAGTGCGTGTGATCCCACTTGGGAAAGTAGCAACTGGATCCCGGCCACAAGACAGTCTCCTGCCCCTCTGCTGCCTCCTGCTGATCCGCCTCTCCCTCTGGCTGGTCAAAGTCCTCTCCGCTCCTTAATGAGGCTCTGCGTTCTGCAGGAAGGGGGAGGGAGAGAGCTGGCAGATCAGTTTCCTCCTTTAAGGAGCTCCCCCCTTTCCATGCTCATCTGCTGCTTTTCTTCCTTCCTCCTCTTCCATCTCTGGCTGCCAAACCATGCCAGATCCTGACAGAGCCAAGGGGCCTATGACAGAACGAAGGCACCTTCCCACGTGTGGTAAGCAGGGGAGCTGGTCGGACATTAACGCCAAGCACATAGAAGTCAGAGTAGCTCCATTAGTCCACCACAAATGTCCCTCTGCCAAATATTCTTGTCTGATAGTATGTGCCATCTGGCTGAAAAACCTTGTGTGAAATACTCGGGTGGCAGATCTTTCCACTGCCACGGTCAATCACAAAGAAGCCCAAATTGCCCACCTGCTCTGAGCTGGTCACATGGCCACCCGTCAACCGCTATACAAAGAGGGGGATCCGCTTGCGAGCGAAACTCCACAGGGTATCAACCCTCCCTGCTGCTCTAGCTTCACACTCGCTGCAGCCTTGCCTGACATCCTCAACAGCATCTTCTATAGCTTAGTAGTCCTTGGCCTGGGGTTTAAGAAAAGAACATTTCCCAAAATATTCTCCCAATGTGCAGAATTCATTCAATAGGAAAAATAAATCTCACGTAGCACCTGAGCGCAGTCAAATCTATATATCATTTTTCAGTAAGCTGTGTGCACGACTGTGCTTAGATGTGTTCTCCTTATTTGAATTTATGGGATATTAAATCACTTTCATGACTGAACAAATTAAATGTCCCTCCCACCTGAAATGTTTAGGAGCACGTCAGTGTTTTCCCCTCTCTGGTTATATGGAGCTTGATCATAAACATTTTTGAGGATTCACTGAAAAGAATGCTAACTAAAAAAGTAAACCGATAAGCCAACAATTTGTCATGTGTTTGTTGTGTGATATTATTGTGAAACTAGTGTGAAGTGCTGGAATCCAAACTGAAATGCTGGGAATAATTAACAGACTGCGTATTTTGGCATGAGAATGCAAAAAAACAACAACTATTTTTTTTACAACAAAGGTCCATATATAGTTAAAGGCATGGTTTTCCCAGTAGCGATGTATGGAAGGGAGAGCTGGACCATAAAGAAGGCTGATCGCCGAAGAATTGATGCTTTTGAATTATGGTGCTGGAGGAGACTCTTGAGAGTCCCATGGACTGCAAGAAGATCAAACCTATCCATTCTTAAGGAAATCAGCCCTGAGTGCTCACTGGAAGGACAGATCCTGAAGCTGAGACTCCAATACTTTGGCCACCTCATGAGAAGAGAAGACTCCCTGGAAAAGACCCTGATGTTGGGAAAGATGGAGAGCACAAGGAGAAGGGGACGACAGAGGACAAGATGGTTGGACAGTGTTCTCGAAGCTACCAGCATGAGTTTGACCAAACTGCGGGAGGCAGTGGAAGACAGGAGTGCCTGGCGTGCTCTGGTCCATGGGGTCACAAAGAGGCGGGCATGACTAAACAACGACTACATTTTTTGATAGTTCTATTAACCAACACTATCTGTTTCAGTCCTCCCTTAGAATCAAAGACTTGTAGAATTGTAGAGTTGGAAGAGACCCTGATGGCTATCTATTCCAACCCCCTGCAATGAGGAATCTCAACTAAACTATCCTTGACAGATGGCCATCCAAGCTCTGCTTACAAACCTGCATTCTCTGCACTGTAGTATAGACAGGGTTGTATTCTGTCAATGGAACGGGGAGGGAAGCAATCCCCCCTCCCACTGTGGATGGGACTCCATCCCTCTGGTTCCTCTGGAGTTATAAAGGGTGGGGGGCTGTGAGGAAAGTGAAATTGCCAAAAATTGCTTCTACTCCATTCCGCTGATGGAAGCCTCACCATCAGCTGAATGCAAGGAAACCCAAAGTGTGGTGCATTCAGACACAATGAATTAACTGCCCGCTGTCTGTACAGACCAGCCTCCAAACGAAGTCCCTCTCTCGTTATTGTAGGCTTTTCCCCCTATAGGTTTCCTTGAGATTTGTCAAACATAATACTCCCTGTAATATTAAACTCAACCATTCACATGGGAGTCACATGGGACTATTAAGAAACAAGAGGGGTGTATTAGCTTGCTTGGGTGACTCTAGAGCTTGGCAGAAGTACAGGTTCAGGAGGCAGGGTGGGATAAAAATGCAGACAATGGAGGAATTCACCTAGGGGTGGATCTCTCCCACCGACAAAGGCAGCCTGTAGCGCTCGTATCTCATGACAGTCAGGTTGAGCTTCTAACTCAACTGCTGCCTTCTGAAGAGACCTTCCTGTGGTGCAAGCCTAGGCAGTGTGCATGGAGCTCCCGGGCTGCCCAGACAAGAAGACCCACCCCCTCTGCTTTGCTGATATTGTCCAAAGGAAGGAAAAGCACCAGCTTGGCTGCAGGAGTTGTCAGAAGGAGGCACACACCACATCATCCCACTGCCTAATAATAATAATAATAATAATAATAATAATAATAATAATAATTATTTATTTATACCCCACCCATCTGGCTGAGTTTCCCCAGCCACTCTGGGTGGCTTCCAGTCAAGTGTTAAAAACAATACAGCATTAAATATTAAAAACTTCCCTGAACAGGGCTGCCTTCAGATGTCTTTTAAAGATAAGACAGCTGCTTATTTCCTTCATATCTGAAGGGAGGGTGTTCCACAGGGCGGGGGCCACTACCGAGAAGGCCCTCTGTCTGGTTCCCTGTAACCTCACTTCTCGCAATGAGGGGACCTTAGAGACTCCACTCCAGATTTGTGTAGGGTTTTCACCTTAGTTATAAATAAGACATTAAATTAAGGCTCCAAAGAGGACAACCTCCCTGCCAACCAACCCCCGTCCCCCAAAACAATCCACAAGAATCATGCGGGGGGAATGGAGGAAATGCACATCAATCAAACAACTCATTCCATTCCCTTAGCTGCTGCTTTTCCGACTCCAAGGGCCAGACAGACCATGAAAGGGACAGAAAGAGTAGGACTGTGCACCATAGGACCTGCATCTTCCACTGTTTTCCAAGAATGAGCTTGGCGCTGGGTGACGTAGATGCTTTTTCCATTGATGGGGCATGGTGTGGGGTGATGCCCCTGGCAGCAGCCATGTTGTGTTTTGCTCCCTCCCCATGGCAACCATTCTGTGACTGGCTGCTGCAGCACATTCTAAAATTTCCAGATGGGCCCATGGGCCCAAAAATCTCAAAAGCTTTCAACAGAAGTTAATGTTATACATACAGTATTATTTCTCTCTTAGCTTCAAAATTGAAACCCACTAAAGGTGAAATAAAAAAGCCTCAGCTAGACTACTGTACTTTTAAGAAGTTCCTCAATATTTTATTTTGAATCTCTGGTATGTTTCATTAGGTGATGAAAGCTGATGAGAAACTTGCATTTAAAAATATTAATTCAGGTTACATTGCTAATAAGCAAGCACAGCTGTGAATTAGGGAAGCTCAAGTGTGAGGAAACAAAATAATTTTGAAGTATTTCTACAATGTCCATATTCACAGATACAGAATGCATGTGCTTCTGCAGCTATCACCTTCTGTGCTATACAATAAGTACAGTCCTATAGACTTTGCCCACAACTTATTGACAAATAATGATGAGAACTGTTCACTTCTTGTGAAATGGAGAGAGGCCAATCATATGCACACCATTATTCTGCATACTTTCAGCATCCTACCTAGCGAGCTAAATTTTGCTTCCAGGACTTCACTACCTTATTTCCCCATGCCGCTGATGCCAATGTGCACCCTGAGCACCGACTCCTCTCCAGAACTATCTCCCAGGGTATCTAGATAATGGGAGATATTTACAAACTTCACACTAGGCCGGCAATTCACCTTTGGGTCTGTGCTCCCATCACAGTTCTCATACAACCAGACTCAACAGGTTCATGTTTACAGTCCTCCTTTCTTAACTCCTACCACACATGTCTCTTACACTGGGACTTTCGCCATTGTTCGGTTTCCAGCAAAGTAATTTCAATTTTTACATTATAAAGTCATATTATATCCAAATGTTCTTTTTTTGGTTTTGATGCTCCTTATTCCATTTTTACTTTCATGCTCTTTATTCTACTGACAATAACAGGGAAGGTAGCAATTTCTCCACAACTTTATAATTTCATTGCACAGTTCACTCCTCCCCTTCTCTCCCTCCTCTCACAGCAGCAAGACTTCCCCTCACAGCTACCAATTCAACATTTCTGGCAGGGTACCAATTAGTCCAGATTATTAGGAAGTCAGCCACTTCTGTGGTCACATCCAAGGCATCTCAGCAACGGAGTCTGCAATGGTACCGCCGGTGCCTCGCCCTTCAACCCGCCCAAAAGGAGTCCTACGATTCTTTCCGAACAAGGGAGGAGGCAAAACGTATGTCTGTGGCTAACCTTCTCCCCCAATACCATTGAGGGTGGGGTGGGGGCACGTTTGCCTTTGCTGCCCCTCATTCCTTAATCCAAGTCTTCCCTGATCTCGGAAAAGTGGCTCCCCACAGTTGTGGCTTGAGCAGGACATCCAGGCCTACTCTACTCTCAAGACAACGGCCTAGGTGCTGGGGGAGGGGGGTCCAGTTGCCACTCCCAGCACAGAGGCCTTACATGTATGGAGCATATGGAACAAACGCACCGGGAAGCCTGCTTGTGGGCTTCTCATGAACATCTGGTTGACTCCTGCAAGAACAGTATGCTGGGACAAGATCTGCTCTCATCTTCATACATGTTCTCACACACAAAACCCAACAGGGAAATGCAGCATTAGAACTAGGAACATATTTTGCAAGGCCTCTAAGGACCGAATAAAATTGCTTCACTGGTCACATTAGTCCCAAGGGCTGCCAGAAGTCATTTCTGAAATCATATTGGAGTTATATCCTCCAATCTACCAGATCCAGCAAACACTCTGGCAGCTGCAATCCAAAACATGCAGATGTGCATGCAGAGTGACTCTCTCACACACAACAATCCAGGAACATGATCTATGTATGGAAGCAAGATTACAGGTGTAAATTATTTTGTGTTTACATGTATGAGAGTGGGAACTGTACGTGCGGACAAGATGTAAGGGCACATTTGCACTATGAGCTGCATTTGAAGACAAATAATCCAGATGGTTCCAAAGTTCATGGTTTTAATAGTAGACGTACAAATAGAGGTATACAGTGGTACCTCTAGTTACAAACTTAATTTGTTCTGGAGGTCCATTCTTAACCTGAAACTGTTCTTAACTAGAGGCGTGCTTTTGCTAATGGGGCCTCTTGCTGCCGCTGCACCACCAGCACACAATTTCCTTTCTCATCCTGGGGCAAAGTTCTCGGCTCGAGGTAACTCTTCCAGGTTAGCAGAGTTTGTAACCTGAAGCGTTTGTAACCTGAAGCGTTTGTAACTTGAGGTACCACTGTACTAATCTCAGTTTCAGTTTCTCATTTTTCCAATCTAACTTTTAGTTTGCCACATTTTCTATACAAGTTAGCAATTTTTTTAGAAGTCCTCATGACACTTCATCAGCATTTTAGTGTATTGTTTTGTAAACCACGGTGCCCACAGTGAAAGAGAAAGCAGCTTGCTGTGAACCTTGTTTAAATAACCTCTGTTCCCACCCCCAAATTGGCAACATCAAATTTACCCCAGCAACACCAACCACCAATCCAAGCCAGGCCCCTTCAATCTATCCTGCCTGGCAACTACGGGGTGCTTTGCCTGGCCCCACGCGCAACACGTGCTCTCCTTTAGTGAGAACACGCTTTCTCCTAATATAATGCATTTTGTAAGTTATTTCCACTAATCTCACCAAAACATTTTGTACATTATTCTGTACATCATGCTGTAATGCACATTACGGTGAAAGATAAGTAATAGATAAATTAATAATAATAATTTAAAGAAATACATGCATTTTTTAATACACTTTCTCACAATGTACATAATGCTCTGCACGTTAATTGGTTGGAGAACTGCATCACAAAATCTTGCAAATTTCAAATGTTTACAGTTTATTCATTGTTTCAGAAACTGCAAACAAGGTAGGTTAACATTAAAATGCAAACCAAACCAAATATTTCCTCCATCTCAATGTTCCTGCCTGCACTTATTGTGTATCATGCCTAAACTCCAACAAAATCCTGTGCCTCATTCATAATGAATTAACCAGTAACATCATATCCATACTTCATAAGGAATTCAGACATTGTAGAAGCTACATGACCCTGCTCTTCTGCTATTACAGGGTCCAGAATTTCATAAGAAATACAAGCTTCACAGAGAGGTTGCTGCTGCCATCACCATCACCTTTGGAGAAAGGGAAGAAGGCTCATTTCTAGGATATGGGGCAGAGGTGTTTGGGATTCATCACCAATTTCAAAATAGAGAAAATGGACTGTGCTGTTTCCATTTGAAAACAAGAGCAACCCCCTCCAATTTATTAGCTGAGCCAATTCTGAATGGAGCTAGGGAAAGCCTGCACTCTTGCTTTGGCCTACTAGTCATGTGTAACAGGGATCTGTTCTCTCACTTCAGTATTTGCATTATATGCTCTAATGTTTACACATACGTCTCCTTGAGAGGGTGAAAAATAATTCATTTCTTACACTACTCATACCAACAGACTGATCCTCAGAAGAGCCGTAGCTAGCTGATCTTGCACCTCTGGCAGAACCGTCCAGACTGCGCCCCCCGGCCACAGACAAATTGGCTCTTCTTTCCACCTCTCCTCCAACCCCCCTTCCACCCATTCAATTCACCCTATATTCAAAACCATTTCTTATGATCCTAAAAATAATTAAGACGAACAAACAAAGTAATTTACAGGAAAGAGAGAACAAAGTGGTTGTCATCTTTGTGCTATCATCCAGACAATGTACTGCAGTACTTTTGCTACCTCACTTGGATAAATTTCTTAGAAAGGCAGATTAGAACTGCTATACGGAGAGCAAGACTGTAATTCATACCTTTGGTATTTCCTTTTCTCGCAAAAGTCTCTAATCAATGGGGAGCTATTATTTACCTGGAGAATTATACTGCACTTGTCAATGGCTGATACAGCTAAATACATTTTGGTACCCTTGGGTTGAATCCAATGCTAGTCCAATTCAGAGTAGAGCCATTGAAATTAATGGACCTAAGTCAGTTATGCCTATTAATTTCAGTGGGTCCACTCTAGGTAGAAATAGCACACAGCCTGTTTTTTTTTTATTAAAAAAAAAGCCCCACATTTTTTGATTGAAAGATGGAAATGAGTCATCTAGGATAGAAACTGGATGGAAGTGGGGTGTTTATAAGGGGCAGGATGAGAGAAGAATTATGAATGTTGCTGTTTTTAAAAAAGATGAAGAAAAAGGGCCAGTGGAGAGTAAAGGTTGATGATCATAGCAGGCAAATGATGCCAGGCAAATGACGCAACCCAGAGAGCCTTTCTGGAAAAGCCACCCTAGCAAAATCTACAGATGAAAACTGCATGGCACCTGCCAACATGCTAGTGTCTCTCATCAAAAATGTAACTAATTCAAAACAGGCAGTTCCTTATACTATCTGTTCCCAAATTGGCATCAACCATCATCAAACAAACCAAATTTCAGATCAGTCTGTTGAACAATTTTCTAACTATAAACCATAAGATCTGCTTCTAATTTCTCTTTATAATGGTGGAACTCACCCTTAACATAGACCATGACTGTGCCCCACACTTTATTTTTTAAAAGAAGATAAGAATATAAAATGTACACATTGTTTTCGTAAAGGTATCTGGAAAGTGAACCTAGAACTCTTCATTGTAAATACAGTAAGTGGATAGTCCTAATTAGGTATTTCCTAGGAGGGCATCATTCATATCAGAGCAAGCCATAAATATGATTGGCACTAACTGGTATTTGGTATAACCTGATAGAAGAAGAATGAGCAACCTAAGTGCTGGGTGAGATGCTATGGTGTGGAAGAACCAGTATTAATATTAACACTGTAGTTTCTGTTGAGCTACCTTTTTGCAAGTCTGTTGCCTAGGTTTCTCAGGTTCATTTTTTCCACCTAATACAATACAAATTATTACCAGAAAGTATTATGCTAAACTTTAGTGTGCTCCCCAAACTAGATTATATTTACAATAATATAACTAGAACATGCCTACAAACATTTCTTCAATATGTATGTTTTTTTTTAAAAAATAATAATTATTGAAGCAGCTGACACAACATAAATCCTATTTATTTTCTATACAAAACTTCTCAAAGCATTAAGCCTATCAGTCTTGAGAGTGAGGGGTGGGAAGGGAAATGTTAGATGTGTTGCTTTAAAAAAAAGAAAAAAGATTTATAAATTCTATAAGAATGTAAATCTGGGCTCTCGAAACATCTGGAATAACGCAACAAAGATTTACATAACAGCTTTTTTTTAACCAATACAAAAGCATGCCTGCGGGGGAGAGGTGTGTGCAGCTAATGAAACTCTTTTAGCTTTGGAAGCTAAATAGAGTACAGAAAAATCTCAGATGTCACTACAAAGAGTAATGAAAAAGAGTAACCATGTGACTTATAGTAGCTTTGCACAGTCAGTCCTTTTTCCTAAATGGAATTTATTAATACAGTTTTGTGATAAAGGATAAATGGAAGAAACAAACCAAGATGGCAAACAACAGGAAGTGAAGATGTTTGGGCAGAGAAGCAGGGCAGCCAAGGGAAAGGACTTTGACAAGGGGCAGCTGCACAGCGCCAGCCACCCCATGCTGGCATCCAGTACTCCAAGGGCAGCGCTAGAGGAGCCTCTCTTTCAAGCTTGCCCTTCTGCAAGCTCTGCTCCATCCCTTCGCCAGAGCCCTTTTCATCTACAGCAAGGATTGGCCTTATCAATTAGTCTATCCTGGAAGAAATGTGAAAAATGGAATATACTGTAAAAGACATCAGACCGATAGGAAAATGCCCCCAAATGGGTAAAGTGACTAGTATAGCTTAGAGAGATAATTACCATATTTTTTGTTCTATAAGACTCACTTTTTCCCTCCTAAAAAGTAAGGGGAAATGTGTGTGCGTCTTATGGAGCAAATGCAGGCTGTGCAGCTATCCCAGAAGCCAGAACAGCAAGAGTGGTTGCTGCTTTCACTGCACAGTGATCCCTCTTGCTCTTCTGGCTTCTGAGATTCAGAATATTTTTTTTCTTGTTTTCCTCCTCCAAAAAAAGGGTGCGTCTTATGGTCTGGTGTGTCTTATAGAGCGAAAAATACGGTGGATTATTGGAGTAAAATATGTACTGGGCAGTTACCATAATTACTTTGACCTGTTGACTTTTTTCACAGTCAATTTTTTTTACCCCAGGAAGAATAATATGCAAAGAACATTCACAACTGATGCCTAAGCATTTTTACTCAGAAATGTTCCACCAAACTCACTGGGGGCACACCTCCTGGCAAGTAAGCTTTAGACAGTAGTTTTATGGGGTGGACTGTGAAGGCAATAGTGGAAAAATATGTTCTTTTTCATTAGTAAATAAAATATATTTGCCTTATTGAAAGCTTTAGTAAGAACCAAAATACAGTTTTTGGTGATATACAGTTCAGACTTAAAGCAAGGTAAACAAAGCTTGAAATTTGCATATATTTAATTGAATGAATAAATGCAAGTGAACATCTTCTCTTCCTATTCCCTTGGAACACTGCAAAATTCAAGTCTAATCCCACAGAAGCATTTGACAGGACTCATATGCTGGTTCATTTTCATGTAGACTGTATGAATTTATAGCAAGAGCAGAATCATGAGCACCATATTCAGCATAACATTTGCTCAGAACCTATGTCTGTACAGTTTGTATGAGATGAGAGAATGATGTGTAATGCGCAGTCAGGATCCCCACCTTTGCATGGTTCCCCAGCAGATGTGCCAACGTGTGAGGGAGATTGGGGGAGGACTACTTCATGTCAGGTCGGAGGAGCAGTGTGGCTTCAATGGCACCCCTGTTCCTCAGGCTGCAGAGGAAGCCTACACAGTTATTATGCTGGGTGCATAGCAGTTTGAGGGCCTGCGAACACATTTTTTGTTCTATGTAGCATCATCTGCACAAGACTAGGTTCTTTCCCTTTAGATTGCTTTCCCACTTGAAATAAACTCCGCATATTGGCTCCACAGTGCTGCTTCAACTAGAATCAAAGTCAGGGCCTGGCTGGATGAGGAAGAATGGCAGGTGCCGCCCACCCAAGGGCCCCCAGAGAGGGCGCAGGAGCTGATGACTTAGATTTTGGATCGTGGTGGTGGGACACTGAAGAGCAGTTTGCAGCAGGGATGAGCTGAGAGGTGCTAGAAGCAGGAGGTTGGAGCCAGTAGAAGGAGGCCCTTCCAGGACAGGGGTAGAGGCTGAGAGTCTCAGTGGGAGCGCAGAGAGAGAGGTCAGAGGTTGCCCTTGCTAGCCAGTCCTCCTGGCTCTCCTCCCCTTCTGAACCCCTCGCTTGAGGAGAGTCCTGAGCCGCAGGCCAGGCAGGCCCAGAGGACAGCCTCTGGCTACTTGGGAAGGATCCAGAGCGAGAGGCGAGAGAGGGAGGGCCAGGCCAGTGGTCAGTTTCAGCAACGTCTCAGCTGGATTAGGATGAGCCAGAGGACTCTGCTACGTTGTTACTTTCTGTCATTAAAAGCTAATTGAATTCCGTGCCTCGTGTTCTTTCCTGCCCAGTGGATGACCTGGGCTTGCCTGACACGTCCTTGACAACTGAAAAGCAAGGCTGCCTAATATCTAACAGCCAAACCATGACACCCAACATGCCTCTCATGACAGTGAAGGTTGGCACATTGAGAAGAGCAAACCTGAAGCGTCACTGCAGTCTGGACTATTCAAATTTAAAAATGAAATTAAAGCCACATTCCTATTTTCTAAGAAATCTCCCAACTATATTAAAAAGTTTCCTCACAGCTATTATTCCCTGGCAGCAATCTTGTTTCAATATCCACCTGAAACTTCATCCGACTTCACAGCTAACAGGAAGTGAAAGAAACCACTTATTATTCAGTATAAATATTGGAGAAAATATCTAAAACCTTATTGTAGATAGCTGCGTGTTTGGGGAATCCATTATTTTATGTGCTCAAAAAGGGGAAATCAAAAAATGTGATATAGATTACATGATAAATTCCACTGTGTACAACTAGAATAAATGTGGCAGTCAACTGGGAAAACAATAAAATACTTAATGACGGCTTTCCTCAAGTGTATAATCAGGGCTGGATTCAACTACGGAGGTCTGTTAGCAGAAGCCAGTGGAAGGACTTGCCCAGCACAGCGAGGCTCCTCTGGCTTCCCCTTGGCCACCCAAATGGGTTGTGCGTGTTGGAGGAAACCCCAGAAGAGCGTGGGGAGATCATTCCGCCTGACAAGATGAAAATGCTTGCACTGGTGAACGCTTGCACTTAGCAAAAATAAAAATAAAAAACTTTATTTTAATACATCTACTATAATTATTTTAAAGACAGAGAATATTGAGCAGGTGTTTTCTATGATGACGATGATGTCACTGGAAAAATCTCGTGTTAACTTTATGCCAGAAATAAATCCGAGCCCTTTCTGTGTCCTCACGCTGTGATGTATAGCCAAGAAGGATGAAGTCAATGGCTTTGCTTATCTCTAGATTCTTATCTGTCATTAGAGGCAGCTTCTTCAGAATCAATATATATGTACTATTCATGCCTCTGTTGTTAAGGGCATGTTAGTGATTTTATTTGGTTTATAGACTTGACAGTCCTAAAATGCACTCTGATCTGAAACTTGGTATTCAAAATTGGACTGTAGAAATATTTAGTTTATAAGTTTGCAAATAAAATCATCTGGCCTCTTCTAAAAGCAATTATGAATTATCATTGCCAATTTGGACACTTTCCAATGTTTGCCTCTTCCACCCATCTGCAGTTTGCACAAATACTTGTGAGGAAATTAAAAGTTGAACGACTACTTTAAGAAACTGATGTTTAATAGTATCTGCCACTAGCATCTGCTCTCACTGACATAACCTGGCATTAGATGTCACTTAGAAAACCTTTCACTTCATATCAACAACACATTCAAATGAAACAAGGTTAAGGCCTGGTTAGGGGATTCACTCAAGCAATTAATGATTTGTGGTGGGACAGAACAAGAGACTGCAGCTGCCGACCCCATGCCCACAACTGTAGCACCACCGCCCACATATTGGCAGGATCAGGGTTTAAAATCAAAGGGGGGGGAGCCTGTTATGTATTGACGTTCTCACCCTGGCCACCAGGAGTATCGGGTATATAGTTTTCACTCAGGTCCACATCAGTTACTTTAGGTGGGAAACCCTGGGTTGTGGTTGCTACAATGTTGACAGCTATCTACAAGTGCGTAAAATACCGCATTTTTCGCTCCATTAGACACACTTTTTTACTCTTAAAAAATAAGGGGAAATGTCTGTGCGTCTTATGGAGCGAATGTGTGGTCCCTGGAGCCAAATTGCCAGAGTGCGGCACGCTCCTGGGCTGCTCTTTGGTGGTGGTGGTGGGGAGCCATGCTCCTCTGCCGGCAGCCTCTGCTTCCCCCTGCAGCCCCGGGAAGCTTTGGAGCAGCGGGAGGGCTGTGCACCCATGCCTCATGCTCCTGGGCTGCTGAAGTGTTGCTCTGCACCAGCCTGCCCTTTCCCCTCAAGGTTTGGAGTAGCGGGCAGGCTGTTCGCTGAGAGAGGGGAGGATGAGGACGGAGAGAAGGGGGACCTGGAAGCTGGGTGAAGGGAGAGGAGGTACCATAGGTTGCCGTGAGTGGAGAGTCATGGTAGAGGGCAAAGGAGAGGGAGCAGCGAAGGGGAGAAATTGCAGACGTCACCTGAGGAGTTTGGGTGAAAGGGATGGAAAGGAGGAGGCTGGTAAAGGGGACTGTGCTGCTTGGGGGGAGGGGAGAAAAAAGTGGGGAGAAGGAAAGCCTCCAAAGGCTGCCGCAGAGAGGCTCTGCTCAGGTGTTTCTTGACTGTAATTCAAGTAAAGGGAATGTTTGCGAGGAAGAGGACTGAGAGGAAAAAATGAGGCATTAGCAATGCTTTGGATGGAAACGAAGATGGTATTTTACATGAAGATAGCGAAGAAAGTGATGTCAGTGATTGTGAGCAACTGAGCTTTATAAATTGTGACTCTAGCAGTGAAGAGTTCTTGGGGTTCACAGAAGACTAGAAGAGTACTCAAACCTTAAAGTCTCTCTTCATTTGTTAATGACAGTGATGATGGTTCTTAATGCCACTGTTGACTGCTGTTCACTTTACATGACTGTAATATGATTCTGATATACCGGTTGTTTATTAAATACAGTAGTTTATACAACATTTGATTCAGAATATTTTTTCTTGTTTTTCTCCTCTAAAAACTAGGTGCGTCCTATGTTCGGGTGCATCCTATAGAGCGAAAAATACAGTAAATGAAAGCTTGATGAAATGGATCTTTTTTATTATTATATAAGTCCACCTGATGCAGTACTGAGAAACACGAGGCTGTCATCTGGATAGTATAATGTGGGCAGAGATTGGGGGGAAATAACAGATTGCATAATTTAGGTACAAAATTAACTGTTTAGAACTGCAAACAAAAATCATGCATATTTTTAATGAGCACTGATTTTTTAGATATTAAAAAACTTAGACAATTTTCCCCTCATATTCCATAAAACTATATGAGCAAAGCACTTTTGTGCATTAAGAAACAAACTTGTCAGTATCATAGTATATCACTATGGTTATAAAATCCAAAACTCTTACGATTCCATGTTTAATTATTATTTGAGAAACAAAGCCATACTTTAGTTGATTTACAATGGCTGTTATCTGTGCTCTGGCGACTTCCTGGTTGGATTAGTGCAAGGTGCTTTTATCTGGCCTGCCTTTGAAAATGGTCCTGAAACTTCAGTTGGTTCAAAATAAATCATCAGATTATCGAGGGGGCTTGGAAAATACGATACTACCATTTCTGAGTCCAATTCAAAGTGCTGGTTTTAATCTTAACAGCTTGTGCTGGGCTACTTGAAGGAGGCTCTTCTTACATAGCGAAGTGAGGCATGGTGACCAGGGAAAAGGTCCATAACTGTAGCTCCATTTATGGGATGCATTCCCCAGAGAGGCTTGTCTGGCATCTTTACAGCACTAGGTGAATACAGTTTTTGCCCTCCCAGGTCTTTTAATTATAATAGGCATATCCATTTTAGTGCTTTTAGATATTTGCATGGGCAGAGGAAGCCAAACACCAGATCAGCTCGAGTGCAGAGTTTAGTAAGTTAGCTCCTACTTGACAATAATATAGATTTTTACCTGGTGACCTTAATTTAAGAACTGATTTAATTTAAATTAATTTAATTTAAATTAAGGTGACCTTAATTTAAGAACTGATTTGTAATTAATATTGTCTTTACCATTGTTTTGTTTGTACTGTATTTGTGTGTGTGTGTGTGTATCAATAATTATTTTTTTAAAATTTAAGAACAATGGGCAATAACCCCCCCCCCTGCTTAATTCACATGTGAGGCATCAGGCTGAGGCAACAATGTCTGTACTGTACTAGGAATAGGAAAAGCATCACATCACATGCACAATTATGGCCAAACTATACTCTCCTTTTTAGGTTGCCTGGATTCGTGCTTGTATAAAAGCTGCTGTAACAGGTGGTGGGGTTTTTTGTTTTTAGATTCTGTGAGCTGCTATAATGGAGGAGGGAGTTGAGGGTGCCAAACTATTTAACATGTTTCGAAACTGAACTGGAGAAGAGCACAGAGAACAAACGGCACAGAATGGAGAACAAATGTTGTTCCAGTTCCAGTAAAACCTGATACAGATAGCAGTCATAGGCGTATGAGTTTTGCATGGAAACATATTGGTTACTGTTCTCAGTTCTTTCAGGACTACAGCTCTGTTATACAAGTGAAATTGTTCAAAGCAACAAGACTAATGCTTGATACCGAAAAGACAAATTGCTGCCCTGGTAGATGCAGCAAAAATAAAATGTGTAACATCCCTTTCACCTTTTTCCAATATTGATGTCTGGTTCTGGCAATCATTCTCTCCTCTTCATTCTTAACTCAAGGGGTCAGGCTGCCTTAGCTTTTTAAAAAAAGGATCAGCTTTCCAGAGCCAACATTTTAAACCCTACATTACAAGAAATCTACCCAGAAATTGTAGCTGTAAATGCGCTTCCTACAGTAGAGGTAGAAAACAATGAGTGCTGTGAAATACCCGACTTTCAATTTCTAGGGTTTTACTACATAAAGATTTACACAAACACCTCTTCCTGTAATGCAAGCTTCACAGTGGGCTTCATAAAAAATGGAGGAAAATGATTCAGTCAAAAGAGCTCCTCTAGAAACAAACCAATATGGTTTATGCAAGAGTTTACCGTTCAATTCATACTCACTGGCCTGGTTTGCATGTCATGATAAGCCAAACTAAAGCCGTGAGCTACCAGAGAGATGCTTGATGTCACTTGGCTCTCCACCAATTATGCTGCACCATCATGAGCTAAGCCAAGATTTGTCTTAGCCTGGCACCTGAACTGTGGCCACTAACTTGGATGGCTTTAAAAACTCTTTCCTCCCAATATTCCTGCATTGCAAGGGGTTGGTCTAGATGATCCTTGTGGTCTTTTCCAACTCTTTTCCAATTCTATGATTCTGTGGTTCTAATATTCCTGATACAGTATTTCAAGAAACTTTACTATAATTTTAAATATTTGCCTGCCTGCACTCTTCCCTCTCCTACCCTTTGGCCTCATGCAGTGAGTGTGCTGTGGGAAAAGTGCCACCAGAAGCATAGCTATGAAATGCCGCAAAGGGGGCTTCCTGTCAGTTACAAGGATGCCACAACAATAGATGCTGGATTGGGGCTACAGTGAGTATAGCACTACAATTCAACCTGTATTTCACCCTATTGTTGCCTGCCACCCCAGTCTCCAAGTGGTGTGGCATCCCAGGGGCTCCTGGCGCTTGCCCAGGGTTCGTGTTCCCTTCGGAAATGAGGCACAGCAGAGACTGCTGCCTTTGTCATATATGGTGCATTTACACATAGAAAGAACCTGAGCTTGCGCTGGAAGGGTTCACAAGATTAACTCTCCCAAAGGGTGTTGTTTCCTCCAGAGTCACAGCCTAGGACTCTAATAGACATCAAACATTGCTCTGTCTCTTGGTCTTCTCCCAGCTGGCTGCTTTCCATCTGGTCCACATCACTGCCACGCTGTGCCCTCAACTCTGGTGTCATTTGGGGAGGGGGCCTCACCTCTTCGTTGTCTTGCACCAAGCCCCTTAAGCCGCCATCACCTCACCAGGGAGCTAGTTCAGCATACAGCTGAACACCTTAAACTCATAACATGTTTGAATGACCCTGGAATAATGTTTGGTGGACTCCACCCAAGCTATATGTCAGCTGGTGCAAGAATCTTTATCATAGTCTATTTGAATGTTGTTTATGATTTAATGTAAGTAGATCTCAAGATGAGGGCCTTAGAATCTTATCATATATTGCCACGGGGTGGGTGGGTGTTCATTTTTGAACAAACGTCTATTAGCATTTAAGAAATGTGAACTATAATCTTCTGCCAGCTCCTAAGAGTCATTTATCATCCAGGTATTAAAAGCAGCAACAGTTTAACTTAGGTTGCTATTCCACGAAGCTTGCCAGAAGAACTGTAAAAAGCAATGTGTGTGTTAAAGTTAACAATCCAAGAGCTTGTATATGACAGAGAAACTTATTTATGTGACTGATGGGTTGACATTTGTCAAAATGAGCAAGGAATATCCCAGTGGCAATTAGGGTCACCATTAGACTTCCTGACATTTTATCAAACTCCTGCAGCAAAACCCAAATATCAACACTTACAGATGCTCCTCCAAGCAATTTTTTGAAGGCAGTGACAAAGTAAGTCAGTTTAGCTTTCTGTTAATTTTACATAATTTTTTCAAAGCTTCCCAAAGGCACCTTAACACATAAATCAACATACTACAGTGGTACCTCAGGTTACATACACTTCAGGTTACAGACTCCGCTAACCCAGAAATATTACCTCGGCTTAAGAACTTTGCTTCAGGATGAGAACAGAAATTGTGCGGCGGCGGCAGTGGGAGGCCCCATTAGCTAAAGTGATACCTCAGGTTAAGAACAGTTTCAGGTTAAGAACGGACCTCTAGAACAAATTAAGTATGTAACCAGAGGTACCACTGTATTAGATATTAACTATGGTGAGTACCATATGGTGAGAAGGGGACAACAGAGGGCGAGATGGTTGGACAGTGTTCTCAAAGCTACTAACATGAGTTTGACCAGGCAGTGGAAGACAGGAGTGCCTGGCGTGCTCTGGTCCAGGGGGTCACAAAGAGTCGGACAACAACAACAAACAACAACAACAACAACAACAACATGGTGAGTACAAAATAAAAGAAGTGAACCTTGTCTTCTCCAAACTGCTCCTGTGACATGCAGGCCATGACTTGATTCTTCCTCTGGGTTGAGAGTGTTGCCCTGACAGCTTAGAAATGAGCCCAGGCCCTGGGGAAGAATCATGTGGTTGCTGCGCTGCAGATTACAGCTGCAGAAGCAGCACTGGGCGAAAGTTGTATCAACCTCTGTACACTAAGTCTGTTGACAGAGCACTCTCTGACTCAGCCAACATCCCCAGCTTGTGAATCCACACACGGCCCTTTTTGGCCAGATATGAAAGATTCTAGCACAGGAACAAATTCTTCCTGTTTCCAGAGTGCCAACTGATTTTCTCTTTATCTGATCAATATTTTAAATGGGGGGGGGGGAGAGAACATAAAAATGCTGAATCAGGCCAGTGGCCCCTCCAGTCCAGCACCCTGTTCTCACAGCGTCAACCAGATGCTTATAGGAAGATCACAAGAAGGACCTGAGGGCAACAGCTAGCTTTTATTTTCTTCTTAAAGGCATCAGATTAATCACTCAACTTGACAAACATGAGAATTGTTTGAATAACATTTCAAAGCTCAAAGCCTGCGTCTTGCATGTTTATCCAATTGAGTGTTTTATTTCATGCCTTTAAAAATCCAATACTTGCTTTAACCTTTAACGCCCCAAGTTGCTTGGCACCACATTTTCCTGTCCCCCAGTGCATTTATTTGTAAATTTGCTTGTTTCATTTTCTTCCTTTGTGCCTCATTTTCAGGGCACTGAGGGAAGAGAGTGAGGGAGCCAGAGAAAGGCAATATCAGGGCCTGATTGAGTTGGACTGTCCCCTCCTCCCCACAGGCCAACAGAAACCATCTGCCTTGTGGGGAGAAAGAAGATCATGAGGGCGACAGGCAAAGACAAGATTGGGGCCTGATCCCACTGGACTGTCCCCTCCGCCACCACAGGCTCAATGGGTACCATCTGCCCTGAGAGATGGAAAAAGAAAGCAAGGCAGGCAGGCAGGCGGTTTATAAATACAACACACAAATAAATAATCTGTTAAATTCAGGGGACAGGGCCTTTTTATAGTGGCCCCATCACTTTGTTATTCTCTTCCTTGGGAGACATGTATAGTTCCTTCTTTATTAGTTTTAAGGAGAACTTTAAATACAGCCTTGGTCTGTTCTATTCCACTGATGCTGTTTTAAACATATGCTGCTATTGCAGCTTTAGATATGCTGTGCTTTATTATGATTTTATATTTATACATTTATACATTGTGTTTAAATATGTTCTTAGAAGACTTGGAAGATGCAACTCTGAAAGGCAACCTTTGCCTTATGAAATAAAAACAAAAACACTATGAACCAAAACATAGCTTTGCCATCAATTGACGAAAGCTCATCTCTCCCAATGATGACTCACTCCAGACAAATATCATAGACAGCAAAGATGGACTTGCTGTATTGCCAGCCTAGTGTTTGGAAAAGGGGAGGAAGTGCTTGGACCCGTTTGACCACAGAAGGGAGAATATGGAGGTAACCATGTTTTGACCAGGCATGTTGTTGAGCAGCTTCAGGGCACTGAATTACTTGGACATTTGTGGCTCTGTAGTGACCCAGTGATTCAAGATGGCTGCTATTATGTTTAACAGCTCATTTATTCCTTGCTAGAGAATTATTAGGGGGAAATGACGTTTCATCATACCTATAACATATTTTTAGGTTATAACGTATTTTTTAATGTTGCATAACATTAAAGCATTGTTTCACTGAGTAATTTTGCTTTCCAATGTCATTTAAATGCTGCAATTCCCACGGCCTTTCCCTGTTGCCACTCATTCAGCATGCATGAATAGGTTCTCCAGAGGAAGAGGTTAGTAGTAAAATTATTGCCTCCCCTGCTGGCAAGAGAAATGATGACAAAACAGAAAAAGAAGGAAAACAGATTCACTCTCTGACTTCGAAGTTTGTCCACTAAATATTAATAAACATAGTTCTATCAACTTGGGTCAATAAATATAATAGCTTCATTTTTCATTATAACTGGCGATCCCCTGTATGTAAAGGACCAGGAAAAATAAACCTTTCACAATTCATGGCAACACTGGAAGACTCTGAAATAATATTATACTGTTGGGGAACTGCAACATGCTTTAGATTCCACTGAGTAAGTTGCATTTTTTACTTCTCCCTGACAGTAGCCTTTAGATGCCAGCAAAAAAAAACCCAGCTTCATTTATTTAGTCTACATGATTCTGAATCAAGTTTGGAAAGACAAGGATAAATCATTTTTTAAAAATAGTACATACATTTTTACAAGTATGCTACTGACAGTATGAACTAAAATGAAGCATTAAAATTCTCTGTCCAACAAATTAATTTACTGATGCTAAAGAAAGAGTGTGCATCAAACACAAGCTTTGGTTTGGCCCCATTTGGTGATTTGAAAGTGGCCCAGTTTGGCTTGAGCTGTTTTGGAAGCCACCCATTTTGCTTCGGATCTTAATCAGAACTGCACCTCGCAAGAAACCGATGCTCTGTGTCTCACAAGTTTTATGCTGTTGTCGTTTTTACACTCAGAATTGGATTAAATTTGAAGACATCATTTCTGAATGGATAAAGCCTGTAAGAGTTAAGACAAATGGGAAAATGGGATCTTGCGGGGGGGGGAGGCTTTCATTATTTTTAATGGTTTCATCTGTTAATTGTTTATATTTCGACAGAACCGGATTATATTTCGTGGATTACATATTGCCAATGTTCAATAGGATAGGTGCAAGGGTTTTCCTGAGACAACATGAACTCTTGGCTCATCGCAGCTGTCTGGTGTGGGGAGACCACGTCGTGATTCCCCAAAGTCTCCGTCAACGTGTCCTGGAGGCTCTGCACGTTGGCCACCCGGGAATCGTCAAAATGAAGGCGTTGGCTTGGTGTTACGTCTGGTGGCCTAACATGGCCGGTGTCATCACTGCCTGGGTGTCCGCCTGTCAAGCGTGCCAAGAATCTAGGCCTGCACCACCAGCAGCTAAGGGACACACCTGGGAGACGCCAAAGACACCCTGGTCGAGGGTGCACATCGATCTGGCTGGCCACTTTCACGGCCAGACCTTTATGGTAGTGGTGGACGCGTATTCCAAATGGCTGGAAGTGGCCCTGATGCCCTCCACCACTACCAAGGCCGTCATCCGGGTGCTGTGAGGCCTCTTTGCGATGCATGGGTGTCCTGATGTCCTTCTCTCCGACAACGGACCGCAGTTCACATCAGGCACTTTTGAGCGGTATCTTTTGTGACTGGGCATCCGCCATGTCCTAACGGCACCATTTCATCCACCCAGCAACAGGCAAGCAGAGAGAATGGTGCGCTCGGCAAAAGAGGCACTGGCGCACCTGGACCAGGGAGATTGGCACGAGCGGGTCGCCGAATACTTGTTCGTGCAACACATCACCCCTCATGCGGCCACAGGGCAGAGTCCTGCTGAACTGCTTATGGGCCGCCGCTTCAGGTCCCCGCTCGACCAGCTGCACCCGGACTTTGCCGTGGCCAAACCCCCAGGCTGTGCCAACGCGCCACGGTCATTTGTTCCAGGAAACCAGGTCTTTGCCTGGAACTATGTGGAGGACATTCCTTGGGTGCCAGCCACAGTAGTGGGAGTCACTGGACCTCGCTCATACCAGGTGGCACTAGAAGATGGACACTTGTGGCGCCGGCACATAGACCAGCTTAGGCGCAGGGTTGGGGACTTGGACACTACCGTGGTGCCCCCAACTGCGCTCGTGGCTCCGGAAGAGACACTTACAGATGGTGAGGCTCCACCTCTCTCGCAAACTGCCAATGTGGAGCCGAACCAAGCCACTTCAGAGGGTCTGCCAGACTTACCACAGGCTCAGACCACTCCACTTGCGGAGGCTCCACCCACAGCAGCGGATCCAAGGGACTTGGTTTCAACACCACCTAGGGTCACACCACAGCCTCAGCAGAAATTGTGTGGCCCCCCGGACTTGGCTACCAGTCCCCGGTGGTCTGGCAGAGTTTCCAAGTGCCCAACTTATTTAAGGGACTATGTTGTTGGACATGTATCACTGTTGGTCTAAGTATGTGAAATGTAACCGATATGCTTTTGTGCCTAATTGAACCATTACGTGTAGTGCTGTATATAAGGAAACCATTACGCTTGTAACTAACGCCTTATCTCAGTGGGGAGGGTGTTATGTACTGAAGTTCTCACCGTGGGCCAGCAGGGGGATACTGTTATGCAAATGAAGGATCGAAAGT